>NW_024081922.1:13712-45709 GCF_003009895.1 Hyaena hyaena
ATTAAAAAAAAAAAAAAAAAAAAAAAAACAGACCAGCCAGCTGTATCTGGCTTGTAGGCTATATTTTGCTGACCTCTGATTTTTCCCAGTGCATGCACACATGCTCACTCCCCGCCCCTCTCATTTCACACAAACCACATTTCCTTGTAAGCCATATAGCAGAGCTTGCCAATCCTGAGGACTTTTTTCACTGAATTGCATGGGGGTTCCTAGGTTGCAAAGCCTCGTGGGAATCTCTTAAGTGGAGACAAAGCACAGATTGCCTAAAAGAGAACTGATGCCCCAGAAGCATCAACAAATGCATGCATTTGGGGGAAATTTTTAGCATTATAAAATGGGATGTTTTCTCCTAGAAATGATGAGAATGGCACTTCTGTCACACAAGCATGCATATCTGCTTAGGCACAGACATTTTGCTGAAAATCAGAATTATAATATTCTCTCCTGCCAACCCTGTGAGATGCTCCAATGATAATGGCAGGAGGAAGGGGGAGGGTGCGTGTAGGAAATATAATACATTCTGCTCTTGACAACTCTCTTAACTCTGTGTTTCTCTCCTAAAATGGAGTTATTTTCTGAGTCATTCTGTCCAATACCTGGCTGTCAAGTCTATGTACTAGGCGGATGCGAATACCATTTTACCTTTCAGAAAACAAACCTTAAAACAATCCCCAGGTAGGAGATTTCTCTTCCCAGGTGGTAGGTCTGTAAACAGTGCCTATGGGGTTGTTTCCTGGATGAATTTTATTCCAGCTCTGAGCTACTTATTCTAAGTCTTCCAAAAATTATTTTTCTTTTCAAGTGTGACTTTCTTCTTTGAATACTATAGGCTTTCTGTCTGTCATAAGTGATGAGCACGGTATTTCATTCGAGCAGACATGAACCTTTGCTGTATGTAAGACAACAAGATGTTGATGTATTTCAGCTCATGTGGACCTCCTCCCTGAGCTGTCTCAACCCATAGAGGCAACAGGAGATCCAGAATTTCTGTACATCTCTTCCTTGGGTACATGAGCTTCCCTGTAGTCTTAGATCTTTCATAATTAGTAGTTTCATCCAGGAATATCACTGTGTGAACTTTTTTGAAGGTAATCACATGTGTGAGTGGCAGGGGCCATGAGGGAAAGAAGAAAGAAGACAGCGTCCTTATATCTCTTCAATAGTATTGTTAGAACCTGCATGTCACTTTTTCTTTGGTTTCCTCATGTACAGCAACTGCCTTGTGGTATTCCAGGTAATATTGAAATAAGCTCATGAGACATCTGCCATGGATAGCGAGGTCAGTAAAATTTAAGAAGTGGTATTTAATTAACAGAAAAATTTTTTTAAATATTTATTTTGAGAGAGAGAGAGAAAGAGAGAAGGCATGTGTGCACAAGCAGGGGAGGGGCAGAAACTGAGGGAGAGAGGGAGAATCCCAAGCAGGCTCCACACTGTCAGTGCAAAGCCTGACATGGGGCTCGAACCCACATACCGCAAGATCATGTCCTGAGCTGAAATTGAACCCTCAACCGACTGAGGCACCCAGGCGCCCAATAAACAGAAAATTTTAAACAGAGTCATCCATCTAAGAGTACAATTCAGGAATACTAAGAATTCTGGGGTAATCTCTGCCTAAAGACCTATAAATTTGTGTTTGGATCTGAACAAAACTAGTAGTGGGGTGGGGTAATCTGCCTTTGTTGATTGTGTATGTTAACTATAGTTTCAAGAATACACAGTCCTGGAGTGCCTGAGTGACTCAGCCGGTTAAGCATCCGACTTTGGCCCAGATCATGATCTCGTGGTATGTGGGTTAGAGCCCCGCATTGGACTCTATGCTGACAGCTCAGACCCTGGGGCCTGCTTTGGATTCTGTGTCTCCTTCTCTCTCTGCCCACCCACCTCCCCTCTCAAAAATGAATAAACATAAAAAATAATAAAACAAAAGAATATATAGTCTTAATTTCTCAGATATCCTGACAATCTATTGTGTGTGCCAGTTCAGAGTCCAATCTGAGTACATTCACATTATGTTATTTTTCCATATTTTCTGGAACAACACAGACCAAAACAGAAACAAAAGAATCAACAAAGTCCGAGAGCTTGCAGATTAAAGTGAAGATAAATAAATACCAGAGGGATTGCAATACAATGTGATCATTGATACAAGGGAGATCACTCCTTTGCCTCATTTATGAAATCTGTCCAGGGTAGGAGGTAAGGGAAAGCTTCCTCCTCATGGAGCTCTAAATGATATACTTGGAGGATGATATGAGAGAGGCAAAGAGGACATTCCAGGCAGAAGGAACAACATTTATAGTTACCTGGAGTTGAGGAGTTGCTGGTGAACTGAGAGCAGGTGTGGAGCAAAGCGTGTACAAGGCAAAGAGAAAATAGGTCCAGATCATGAAGGATCAACACCCACCACCCTCCCAACCCCTCCGCTCCCTGGTTTATTCTCTCCCCTCCTGAAATGGCAATGCCATCCAATTTTCATCCAGGCTAAAAATTCTGAAACCATGCCTAATCTCCTGTGACATTTCATATCCCACACCTGTTCCATCAGCAGGGCTAGGCATCATAATGACTTGCCTTCACATATTCATCCATCCTTTATTTTATAAAACAAACTTATTTTTGAGGTACTTGCCATTCATGACTTCAAGGTTTTCATTAAATAAATGTTAATGGAGCAGATATGGAAACAAGACATACTTGAACTTTGGAGCCAGACACAGTTGGGTTGGAATCTTGCTTTTACCTTTCACCTTGTAACTTGGCTTACAAGTTACCTTGGGTAAGTCCCTTGAGCTCCCAGACCTTTGAACATGGGCAGAGAGAAGATCATTATGTGTTCCTCAGAGTGCCTGCCACAGGGTCATTAAATATTAAATGGAACTTTCTATCTCCTCACTTTCCTTCCTAGTTTCCATTTCTCTTTTGAAACTTCTTTTACTGCAGTTTTAAACATACATTGCCTCTTCTATTTGATTTTGTGCGCCTTGTGGGCCAGGACTACATGTTATTTTTTTTGTTTGTTTTGTTTTTCTTTTTACCTTTTAATAAAGTACTTTCTTGGCTTATATTTCTACTTTTGCTTAGTTTTATCTTGCACGAAAGTCCTGTTTAGACAGCTTTTGGGTGTCGAGGAAATGAAGCATGGTTTCCCTTTCAGCTTCCTGTAGAGTGAGGAAAGATGAGATGAGGAATAGAGCAGAGCATGAGTGACTGTTATTTTTATTTTTTTCATGAGTTCGAACCCCATGTCGAGCTCTATGCTGACAGCACAGAGCCTGTTTGGCATTCTCTCTCTCTATCTCTCTCTCTCTGCCCCTCCACCACTCATGCTGTCTCTGTCTCTCTCAAAAATAAATAAATAAACTTTATGTATAAATAAATAAATATAGTAATTTTGGTTTCAGGAGTAAAATTTTGTGATTCATTACTTACCTATAACACCCAGTGGTCATCCCAACAAGTACCTTCCTTAATATGCCTTCACCCATTTAGCCCATCCTCTACCCACCTCCTTCCGTCAACCCGCAGTTTGTTCTCTATAATTAAAAGTCTCTTGAGGCACCTGGGTGGTTCAGTTGGTTAAGCATCAGACTCTTGATTTTGGCTCAGGTCATGATCTCGTAGTTCCTGAATTAAAGGCCTGCATCAGTCTCTGTGCTGATGGTGCAGAGTCTACTTGGGATTCTTTCTCTGTCCCTCTCTTTCTGCCCCTCTTGCGCACACACACACACACACACACACACACACACTCCCTCTCTCTCTCTCTCTCTCTCTCTCTCCCCCAAAATGAATAAACTTAAAAAAATTTTAAAGAGTCTCTTATGGTTTGCTTCCATCTCTCTCTTTTTTTCCCCTTCCCATATGTTCATCTGTTTTGTTTCTGAAATTCCACATCTGAGTGAAGTCATATGGAATTTGTCTTTCTCTGACTGAATGACTGACTGTTACCTTTAAATTGTTGCATTAACCTCTTTGGGCCTCAGAATCCTCATCTCTGAAATGAAGATAAAAATATTTGTGTATATCCAGCCTGCAGGGTGGTAGCTGGACATTCACCTCACTGTTTACCATCTCAGCTCTTGCTCAGTCCATGCTAAGGACAACACCCCCTGCAGCTACATCATACATGTCACCTCCTGCCCTACATCCCATCACCTACCATCATGCTGCCATTCTCATTCTGTGGTCAATATCTCGTTTTCCCTCTATGCACCGGCCATTTGGAATTGCTGGTTTAGGAGGAAAGCCTGCTTGCTTTGTAATTTTGACTTCACCCCTACACAGCATTTTTCATATTCCCCTTGTCGTCAATGAAGAGTAGTCCTGAAATCACTTTTGCATTATTTCCACACACACCCCCACTGCAAGATTAAGTTTCCACACTCATGTTTCCTGTTCCAGAAGGACAGGCCTTTCTGAAAGGAAGTACATATATTCTTCAATTCCACCTTAATGATGTAATCAATTAAATATGTTTAAAGAATATGAATTGGACACTTAGTTTTGATAGCCTGGAAATTATTTTAGCTACTTCTTTGTGCCATGACAGATGATTGAGTTGAAATACCTATGTTTTCTATCTTCTATATAGCTTTATCTCATAAATGTCTCTAGCAACAACAATGAAAATAAGATTCTTTTTCTATTTGTATAAAAAATGCCATTGGATTTTTGATAGAGATTACATTAAATCTGTAGATTGCTTTGGATAGTGTGGACTACTCATAGTAGTGTCACAGGGTAGTGTCACTCTGCCCATAGTTCTGAAACACCACCCTGTCCATCTCACCTGCTAGATTATAGGATTTGTGGAATTCTACCTTGCTTATCTTTACAGCCAAAGTATAATTATACAGCAATGTCTGATGTGGGATCCAGGAGAAAATCCAGTAAATCCATTAACTTTCTCTCAATCTTAAATTTTAATCCTGTTTAGAGATGATGTTTTTGTGAGTTATTCCAATGACTAGTGGTCACTCCATTAGACTGATGTAAACAGCTTTTTTTATGCTTTAGAAAAGCAAAGTTTCAGTATTTTTAAAGTATTTGCAGTTTCTTAGCATGACATATGATCCTTTTAGAACATTGATTTCAATAGCCTATGTTCTAAAATAGGGTATAATAGAAAGCTTGAGCTATAGTAAGGCCAACAGATGATGAAACAGCTGCCACCAGATAGCTTGTTACAGTTCCAAAGAAGTGGGTGTTCACTATGCTCTCTCTGGGAGTCCCCACGGGGGAAAACCAAGGTCTGTCAGGGCAAAGAAGAAGGAACTGTGGGCAAGAGCATGTATTGTGGTCTCCACAGGAAGCAATGGCTGAAGCAGTGTAAGCAGGCTTCGAATTGACTAGTAGGCTCTAGGTATGGGGAATGTCCCTAGTTGTCTGGTACCTGGCCCTAGGATGCTTAGGCTAGGTGGGCAGTGATCCCAAGTATGAAAGCCCAATAAAGGAGGTGACTGGGGTGTGAGCTCTAGATTGGTTGGTTGGTATTTGAAAATGATGTTCATGAGTTACTTGCTTATTATCTCTGGGAATTGACTAAGCTTAGGAGGAGAGTCCCTCAGGATCAGCAAGGTTCTAGATGTCAAAGCATCAGAAATAGAAAACAAAAGGGCGCCTGGGTGGCTCAAATGATTAAGCATCTGACTTCTACTCAGGTCATGATCTCACCGTTCGTGAGTTCGAGCGCCATGTCAGGCTCTGTGCTGACAGCTCAGAGCCTGGATCCTGCTTTAGATTCTGTGTCTCCCTCTCTCTCTCTGCCCCTCCCCCACTCATGACCTATCTCTGTCTCTCAAAAATTATTAAATGTTAAAAAAAAATAAGAGAAAACAAAAGACATGGTTATTACAGCATATGATGCTAACCATGAATGGGCATGTGGACGACAGTATGCAGCTATCTTAATACAATTCAGACTGCTTCCTATGGCGTGGCTATAGGATGTAGAATAAATCTAAATACCCCACATACTTTGGGTGGCTCAGTCGGTTAAGTGTCTGACTTTGGCTCAGGTCATGATCTTATGGTTGATAGGTTTGAGCCGTGTGTTGGGCTCTGTACTGACAGCTCAGACCCTGGAGTCTACGTCAGATTCTGTGTCTCCCTCTCTCTGCCCCACCCCAACTCATGCTCTTTCCCTCTCTCTATAAATGAGAGAGACATTAAAAAATTAGAAAAATAAATTAAATAAATATTCCTCATACTTTTATTGAAAATGATATGCACAGTCATCACAGAGACTTAAGAATTCTCTAGAGACTTTAAATTATTTTTAATGTTTTATTTATTTCTGAGAGAGAGAGAGACAGTGTGAGCAGGGGAGGATCAGAGAGAGAGGGAGACACAGAATCTGAAGCAGGCTCCAGGCTCTGAGCTAGCTGTGAGCACAGAGGCCAACACGGGACTCGAACCCATAGACCGCGAGATCATGACCTGAGCCAAAGTCGACTTAACCGACTGAGCCACCCAGGCTCCCTGAGACTTTAAAATTCTGTTTAATTCAGCTATAATCAGATGCTTGAATCACTTCCCTTATGGGTCATATGTGGTTCATCTTGCTTCTGGATATATCGTTCAGAGATTCTTTGCTTGTACTTCTTAAAGCGGCGGGTATCCTCTGTTGCTTCTGCCTCACTTGAACACTTATTGTACTTATCTCTTGGTACTAACCCTGTCATCTTAGATCCTGTAGCTCACTCCTTGCTGAGTATACTTATCTCCAAGCCCCTGTTGGTATCACTACAGAGTAGGAAACAAATTTCTTTCATTGCTGGATAGCAACTTGTTTCTCTTATCTGGGAAAGAAAGAATTCAGTAGCTGGAGTATAAGATTATCAAGTATTAATAATCATTCCCTACTGTCGTTTGTTTCGGTAAAAGAGATGAGATTCAGAAGTCACATTTTGAGGGACGCCTGGGTGGCTCAGTCAGTTAAGCATCCAACTTCATCTCAGGTCACAATCTTGTGGTTCGTGAGTTCCAGCCCCATGCTGGGCTCTGTGCTGGCACTCAGAGCCTGGAGCCTGCCTCAGATGGATTCTGTGTCTCCCTCTTTTTCTGCCCCTCCCCCACTTTTGCACTCTCTCTCTTTGTCTCTCTCTCTCTCTCTCTCTCTCTCTCTCAAATAAATAAATGTTAAAAAAGTTTTAGGTCCCATTTTGAAATGACTAAAAGATTACCTGACCCGAGTCTTGATGACATCATAGCTTAAGAACTTTTTAGTGTACCACAATTTCTGGTATTAAATGCTGGAAATCACAACAAGTCCATAAAAACAGGTCAGTGGTGGTTTTTTGTGTTTTTTAAGAAGCACTTCTAAGGTCCATCTTAGAGACTTACTAATGTGAACACTTCATATTCCACTCCAGGAACTTTTTGTTATGGGGGGGGGGGGGGGGGGGGGTGTGTGTTTTCATAGGCCTGATGAGTTAGGATTTCCCATTCATATCTGTGAATTAAGGACACTTGGGGGTATCTGCTGTCACTGAATAAAGCAGTATGTTTGTCAGTTAGACCTCCTCTTTCCTTGAGAAGGCTGACTGGCACTGTTTCTGTAGGTGAGGTTTGTTGATAAGATTTGCATTGGGCTGAGAATTGGAGAGCTGTCAGGCTGAGGAACCCCAGATCTCAGATTGAGAGATGACAGCATCTGCTAGAACCCTTATTTCTCCACAGGTATATGCTTTTATTTATTTAATCTAACTTTCCTTCCCTTTCTCATGATCTCTCTACACACCATGCAGGTGATCAGGATTCTCTTTAATCCATAGTCACTACAAGTACACACGGCTGTTGATTATAGCATTGATTATAATTAGATAAAATTGGAAAAAGTATAGATGTCCATGAGACTTCACTGTAGGAGAGAATACCATGTAGGCACTAAAATGGATGAGAGTCGTATGGACACTAACATGAAAATACGCCCATGATTTTGACTTTATTGTAAGTTTTAAAAAGTAGGACAACAAATAATAATAGAGGCATTGCAACATGCAGTGGCATGATTGAATCTCACTAACATAATAACTGAAAGACAAAAGCTATATATAAAAAGAATATATAGTCTGATATCACTCACATGAAAGCCAAAAACAAGTACAGCTAAACTTTGGTGTTAGACATGAGGCTAATGGTTACGTTAGTGATTTGACAAGGTGGTTAGTGATTAGGAGAGCGTATATAGTCCTCTTCTTGGGTACTTGTCATGTTCCCTTTCTTGACCTGGGTGGTTAGCTAGGCATATTCATCTTGCAAAATGTCCACATGCTGTAAATGTATGAATTATGCATTTTTATATGTGTGTTACACTTTGATACCAATTTTATTTTAAAGGACAAGAATTTGAATTGTGCAAAAATGTGAGACTGGGTCACTTAGCAACAGGGCCAGAAAGTGAAAGGACATTCTGAGACAGAGTAAGAGATGTGTCCAGCCAAGAGCATGAACAGGCTAGATTTCCAGGGGACTAGACACTGCGAGAAAGTAGAGGAAGCCAACCAGTGATGGTAGGTTACCAAAGCAGGCTGTGGAGGGGCAGGAGCAGCAGTGTCCAAAGGAAAGGCCCAGCCATGCTATTTTTAATTCCAGCTCTAGTTTGCATATATCTATCCTTTTTTTTCAGTAAAATTTTCAGAGGCCAAATTTAAATCAAATATTATGAGCACAAATGATGATAAAGGAGAATGCATATTTATTATTGTTACCATTATTTTAATTTAAGGATCTTCAGCGTATCACTGTTCCTGAAACCAATGAGCTGAACTACAGCGACTGTTTTAATTTCCCTTTTCCATGTTCACATGAGCACTTGGAGAAATCACTTACTTTCAAATGGTTTCAATGCAACCTTTCAAATCCAGGTTTCTCTGTAGATTTTGCTGGCAATCTCTGTCATAGGATATTAAAATCAGAGCAATAACAGCAGTAATAATAATAACAGAGACACCTCAATTTTATAAATACTTTCAGTAAGGCAAACACTGTGTGCACAAAATACATTATACAAAGCATTTCCTTTAATCCTCCAGCAATCTAGTGAGGGAGGTATTATGATTTTTGCCACTTCTTCACATTAATAATTGAGTCACTGATAGGTTCAATAAAACTGCTAAAATTCACATAAACAGGAAGGGAGCCTGGGAATCCCTGTTGTCTGCCTCATAACTTGCACTGTCTTGTGTGCTAATCTCTAACTGTACATAACCACTGAGCACTCAGAATGTGGGTAGCCTGAAATGAGGTGAGCTGCAAAAAAAAAAAAAAAAAAAAAAAAAAAAAAAAAAAAAAAAAAAAAAAAAAAAAAAAAAAAAAAAAAAAAAAAAAAACAAAACCAGCACTGGATTTCAAAGACTTAGTACAAAAAATACATATATATATAATATTTTATTGATACTTTTATAGAGATTTCATGTTGAAATCATACTGTTTTGTTTTAGATATGTTGGATGAAATAATATTTATAAGTAAGGTTAACTTTGCTTTTGTGTGTGTGTGTGCTTGTTTTCCTGTGTCTTGGCTGCCTTAGGTAGATTTGAAGAAATACCAATCTAAAGTCCCAGGGCTAGAAATTCAGATCTCCCACTCTGAGGTGGGGTTCACATGTAGGGTAACTGTGAAAAGATTTCCAGGTATTTATTTATTTATTTACTGTTTATGTATTTATTTTGAGAGAGAGCACGAGTGGAATGGACAGAGAGAGAGAGAATCCCAAGCAGGCTCTGCACTGTCAGTGCAGAGCCCAACATAGGGCTTGGTCTTATGAACGCTGAGATCATGACCTGAGCTGAAACCAAAAGTCAGACGCTTAACCAACTGAGCCACCCAGGTGCCCCAAGAAAAGATTCTGAGAGATTCTAATGTGTAGCCAGGGCAGAGAACCACTGCCTCAAGTCTAGAAACCTGTGCTGTGCCATCCAATACCCAACCTGACTCAGGACAGCCCCTGATGGGATAGTTACAATATGGGCATGAGAAGTCCCAGTGCTACAAAACGAGTAGCCTGAGCAGCTAAGCAACAAACAGCTAGCTGACTTTATAGATGATGCTAATACATCATCATGGGTCACCTCTAAAATCTAGGGCAAAAGAAGTTAGGTTCCTTTAGCTTACATCTTACCTAGCTGAGGAAGGTAGAGATCGATTAGACAAACTTGGGAAGGGTTCAGTATCACCTTGGGCCTGGATGTTTACCTGGGGGCAAGCTTGAAATGATTTAAGAGGATTAGGCTTCTACTCTATCAAAACAGGTCAAACACTGGAAGATTCCTATAACCCACTGGGACAGATGCTCCCCATTGCCAAGAAAGTAACATTTTATCATTTTGAGTCACATGTCCTGCTGGTAGAGTGTGACTTTGTCAATGAACAGTGTATCCTAGGTGAAAAAAAACTGAGGTTAAAGGGTAAGGATTGGGGGACAGTTATTACAAGTTCAGGAAGAATGAAATTCACAGACCCTTTAACAGTGAAGCCAAAAGCCAAAGACTGGCTTTACCTTAGCATTGAAAAGTCACCTATCGATTTATTTTGATGCAATTTGCTTTTTACTTATAATTTATTTGTGGGGAGAAATAGCATTTGGAAACCCAGTGCATGTTAGAGATACCAATGAGAAGACCTAGGGCCTTTCATTTTTTTCAAAATGTGTTTTATAGCATTCACTTATCTATAGTCAGCCAGAGCTGACTGTTTGGGAAAGGAGGGAGAGAGATAAGGGATTATTACAGAGAAGGTTTATTTGGTGGAGAGCGTGGGGGAAGAACAGGAAATTACAGGTTGAGAATAAATGTGTTTATGAATTTAAACTGTTATGTTCCCTTAAATATCAAATTTTATGGATAATGCACATCTAAAAGCTTTTTGCATGGAAATAAGATAAAATATAATTTTGAATATCAACATTTTATGATGAAGTAATTATTTTAGTTTCTCAAAGTATTTTAAAAGATGCCCTTGCCACAGTGGACTGCACAGAGCAACAGAATAAATCTTTTAGGTAAAAGGACCTCCCTCCAAGAAAGCACAGCCACTGTTTTTATTACCCTACCAGCAGAGCCCAACTGGTAAAATGCTATCCGACGTTCAGCCAAGAAGATACTGACTTTCACAAAGGCCTGTTGAGCCTTTGTGCAGAGTAAACATGAGCCAGGGACAGGGATCTAGGAATGAAGATGGTATTCCTGCCCTTGAGGGGCTCTCAGTCTGGAAGGACTCTTTCCTTTGAGGAAACAGGTACTCTGATTTTTGGTATAAGGCAATGCAGTTATGGGAAGATGTATGTATTCTGAGGTTTTTATGGATCAGTAGGTATTATGTGTGCATGATAGTCACATAACAAAGTACCACAGACTGGCAGACATGGTATTGTCTCACAGTTCTGCAGGCTAGAAGTAAAAATCAAGTTAGCAGGGTTGGTTTCTTCTGAAGGCTGTGGGAAGAATGTGGGAGAACTTGTGCCTTGCTTCTCTCTTAGCTCCTCGTGGTTTTTGGCAATCTTTGGCCTTCTCTGACTTGTAGATGCAACACCCCTGATTTGCCTTCATCCTCATGTGGTATTCCCCCTGTGTGCATGTCTGTTTCTGTGTCCAAACATCTCCTTTTGATAAAGATACAGTAAAATTGGTTTGGGGTCCATTCTAATGACTTCATAATAATTTGATCATCAATGAAAGCTCTATATCCAAAGAAGATCATATTTACAGGTATGCTGGTTAGTACTTCAACATCCTTTGGGGGGCACAGTTCAACCCTTATGGGTGTGGGGCTTTCCAAGTAGAGAAGGGACGGAGGCTTCCAAGGAGAAATAACACAGTGTTGAAGATATAGAGCATTTCAGGACCTCCTGGTCATTTCATTCCTTTGTACACAAGTGGTTGGGCTGTGGGCATCCAAGCACAGTTCTTGGGGTTCCTTGCAACAAGGTCCAGGGAGTTGTTTGATTTTTCTGATATTCTTATCATATAATCGCTTGGTGCCCCACCTTGCCAGCGTATGTTTGATTTCATTCATCTCCTGGTGAGTATCCATTTCATTCTCCTTCAGGGCCCCTTTTACTTTAATGAAATCATTCTTTTTTCTTCAGTAGTGCAGTTATCAGGCCATTTAAGTCTTTGTTCATCTTTGTCTTCAAGTTAAAAAAGTTTCCAACATTCTAAATATTCTTCTCTTTCCTGATCAAAGTTCATTTGCAGTTCCCTGTAAGCTCCTAATATTTTAATCTATCTTCGGTGTTTGTTCATTTTTTTTTAAATAGTTTATTGTCAAATTAGATTTGTTCATTTTTAAGAAGAAAATTCAGGAAGCCCTCTTGTTCCAAGGATAATTAATGCTGGAATAAATCTATTTAAACTTAATCCAGTTAAAATAGGGACCAAAAAAAAGTCGTTGGCCTACAATCAGGGAGAGACTGACCTACCCAGATTATGAGGTTGACTTGATGAAAAGACTCTTAACCACAGGACCTCAGATAAAGAATAGTTAGATAAGAAGGAGCCCTGGTGGTATTGTTAGGTGTACTTTCAGAATGAACTATCAGAATAATCATGCGTTCATTTGAAACTTAGTGGTGGCACCACATAGTGTCTGATTTGCATATGTTGAATATGAGGTGGTCTAGGAAGAAAAGCTTTTGCCCTTGTATATGACTTACAGATGTCTGTGTGTGTGTGTGTGTGTGTGTGTTTGCACGTACACACGCCTGTGTCTGTGTCTGTGTTTAAGCCTCAGGTTACTTGGATACCCACACATTTAGGGAAATTATGCTTAAGTTTGGTGTCTTAGAGAATTTAAATTGGTGGTACAAAGAAAAATTTCCCAAGAGCCAGTGGAATCCTAAGGCCCCATATTTGGAGGGGACATGGAACTGCCTTTTAGAATGTTTTCCATTCCCTCTCATATACAGAGATAGTTCATGAAGGAGTTCACTCCTTTATCCTTAATATAGAGATCTTTGAAAGGAAATGGCAGAAGAAAGCTGCAACTGTGATTTTCTTTTGATAGTATTTTTTTTTCTATGTAGTAAAGCTTCCCAAGTTTTTGTGAAGGGACTTCTAGAATTCTGAAGACAATTATAGTTTCCAAAAGCATTCTTGCAAGCAGTTTTGCACACCAGGACCTAAACTGTGAGCTGTCGAGTTTTGCAGACAATGCTACAACCTTCAAATTTTCCAAGGAATCTTTCTCTGGGAACAAAGAGCACAGTTTTCTTCTCAAAGGGTGTGTGTGAGGGAGACTGTGAAAGACAGCCCATGCCCCAGGGAGGATAACTTGCAAATATCCTCTAAAACATCTGGGTAGGAGATTCAGCAACACTAGCTGAAAAATTCAGTTACCAAGAGTAAAAGTACAAGGAACCAGGAGTAAAGAAAATGACATAAAAGTGAATGCCTTCAGTATGGGTAATGCCCCACTTCAGTATGGCAGTGGGGGCCAGAGATGGAAAGTCTCTGACTGCCTATAGATAAGGCCAGTTTTCCATGAGAAAAGTAAGAGTTGTTTTCAAGGCCTATTTTTAACTTGAACATTGGCTTCAGAAAGAAAAAAGGTGGGGGTGGAACTAGCATTTGTTGCATCAGTTGTATGCAATTGTATGCAATCTGTGCTGTCCTACTGAATCCCTAAACAAAAATGGGAGGCATGTAATATTTTCCCCATTTTGATTGTAAAGACAATGGATGAGAGAGGGTGAGAACAGTTGTAGCTGGTGTTTACAGCCAGGCATACACACCAGCCCACCATACTGCTCCCTGTGTCAGATGGGCTCAGGGGAAGAGCGAGTGCAGCAAAAGGCAGCATTAATCTTCAGAATCTCGGGCCAGGCTGCCTGCCAAAAGAATTTTTTTCCACTGAGCCAATGTCAGTTTCTGAAATTTCACCATAACGTTACCCTCTCCAGTTCCACCTTTATAACTTGAAATATGATCCTATAAAAAGGGAAGAGTGAGTTCTGTGCATTACAGAAAAGGAACAGAGTTGGGGCCTGAAGAACAATGGAAACACCCTTACCTATTTTTATTTAACCAAAGGTCGGTTTTGCCCTCAAAAATGACATTATAATCTGGCTTTTTAAAACTGGGAGTGCAGCAATGTTGACATCCCACAGGATAATAATAATAGTTACCACGTATTAGGTAGAAGCAAATTAAACTGCCAATTATTGCCATCTAATAGGCTGGCCTCCCATGACAATTTTGTGTGGTTCACCTAATACTGAGTTCTCAGAGTTCGTAAGTTAGGTATGGCCACACCCTGTATATCTTAATTCATTCAGTCTTCACAACTTGTCTATAATGAAGTTAATGGGAGCCTCAAGTTATAAGTAAGGCATTTGCTGCTCTCTGGAATTAGGTTGTAATTCTAGCTTCTATATCCAAGCTGACATGGTGCAAGACAGGAAAGGTATGGGGAAAGTACATTTGCCTTGGAGTAGATGAAAGATAAAGACAGAGGCTCCAGAGAGTTATGGGGCTACCTTCATGATTCCAGCAAAAGAGCTAATTCACTTCCTCAGTGACCTCTACAGTCACGAACTTAAAGGATGTTACCTTATTTGACCTCTCAGAAGCATTCAATATCCTGTCCTTTTAGAAAAACCATTTGGAGTACCTGAGTGGCCCAGTAGCTTAAGCATCTAACCCTCAATTTTGGCTGAGGTCATGATCTCATGGTTTGTGAGTTCAAGCCCCATGTAGGGCTCTGTGCTGGCAATGGGGAGCCTGCTTGGGATTCTTTCTCTCTGCCTCCCAGCTCATGCTGTCTCTCCAGCTCTTGCTCTCTCTCCAACTAAATAAACTTAAAATATATATGAAACAAAAAAAAAAAGAAAAGAAAACCCTTTCTGTTTTCTTTCATACTACTGTCATGTTTAGTTAATGTGGTTGTGTGGAGTTGTTTGGTTTTGGGGGGGGTTTGTTTGTTGTTTGGCTTTTTGTGTTGGTGGTGGTGGTGGTGGTGGTTTGGGGTTTGTGTTTTTTTTTTTTCCTTTTTGCCTTGCCTGCTTTGCTGCTCTTTTCTCATCAAAGCTCCATCTTAGACATTCTTCTCTTTTCTCTCTGTATTTTCTTATGGGGTTGTCTTATCCAAACATTCAGTTGCTGTATATGCCTAACCCCTAAACATTTATATCCAGAGCCCTGTCACCCACTTTTAGCCTAGATCTATATATTTAAATATCTACTTTACGTCTCAATTTAGATATACCATAGGCACCTCACCCAAGTCCAAAACCAAGTTTGTTATCTTTCCTTTAGGAACCTCCTCCAATATATGCTATCGTAGTTAAGAGCATCGTTGTCTAGTTCCTGAAGTACTTTCAACCTAAGTGCTTTTGTTGCTGTTGTTGTTTACTCCTCTCTCCACCATGATTGTTGCTACTATCATACAAACATCCATCATGACTTACCTGAGCTGATTTAATAGCCTCCTACAGGACTCTGTCTTTGTTTTATCCCTTCTAATATTTCCTGCATATTGCAGAAAAAAGAAACATAAATATTATCACATCACATTCCTTTCCTTTCAAAATTTTCCATACCTTCCTGCTGTTGTAAGGACGTGCTCATTGTACACCACATCCCCATTACCTCTGTGTTGGTCTGCTCAGCTGCTAAGGAAAATGACTTGTACAAAGGCCCTACAGTAGTAAATAACTTCCAGATTCTTGACCATGCCATTTTCTCTCCTACCACAGGGCCTTCACACAAGTTGCTTCCTCTCGCTGGACCACTCTCCCTATCCCCACTACCCTTGCCTATACTTCAGATCTCTGATCTCTGGTTTCTGTGAATAGGTCAGTTTTTCATACTATACGCTTCTGCAACATTATATACCTCCTTATTACAACATTTACTACAGTCAGCATTTCATATCATTGCCTTTATTTGGATTGGGATAGGAAATTGAAGTTTATAAACTTCATATTAGAAGTGGCTAAAATTAAAATCAAATCCAAGATTGCCAGACTTCCAGCTCTTTGCTCCTTACATCTCACTATGCTAGGTCTCATGTGACACTCTATGAATCAACAACATTGATAGTGCCATCACTGTAGCTACACCTGGGTCTATAAATTCACTCACAGTCTTTGGAGTTTTAATTTCACTCTTGATTTAAACTCAGAATTGATTTTGTGCATTTCCCCAGGCAATATTTGACTAGCTTCAAATAAGAACAAAAACAGTACATAGATTTTATGTGGAAATCATTCAGTTTAGTGGAGATTCTTATTTTTTTTGTTTTAATGGGTATTATTATGCATCATTTTCATAATTCTTTTTATTGGCAGAGGCAGGGTGGGAAGATTATCCTATGCAAGTCATGCTTATTCCATTATAGTCATCAACTCACAACAATTAAGGGAGATGAAATTCTCCATAGTTGGTACAACTACTTATTTGTTTCTAAGTTCAATTGGAAAATTTAATGAGCTTATAAATGTGGGGATGGAAAGGATGACATTCTTTAAGATGGCAGTATGCCCAAAGAAGGTCTCAGTGACACATTTTTTTAATTCCTTTAATCTGAATCTTTCCAAATTAAAAGTCAACTAAGGCTTGCCAGGGCCACATAGATTGTCCCTCTCCATTTATTCAGAAATTACATTTAATTTCTGGTTTTGATACTTCAGTCTGAGTAAAATGGAAATAGAGCCTAACTCAGGAGTGAAGAGGGGATCATTCTTCTAAATCATTGTTTCCTAGTATGCTTCTGCAGGAAGAAGGACTAAAACTGTACAGCCATATTTAAAGAGAGGTTATGGTGCATGGTCTTAGGGAAGAAAAAGAAAAAGAAGAAAGAAAATAAGCCCTAGAAATCAGACTCTGTGTTATAGGCTTTCATCCAGGTCTGTTGTGCCTGATATCCATTTGCCTAATTAAAGACAAATTACTGCAATTGACTTTGCTGTTAGAGGAACATCACAAGTCATGGACTCATTTCAGCTGGCTCTGGAAGCTCCTGGGTCATTTTGCAAGAACCCCAGAAAGTCATGGTATGGGGAATGTAGCCTAGTTTTCTGGCTGTGAATTGGCATCAGCACTGAGTGAAGCTAGGCCAGAACATAAAACTAAGCAGTGCACCAGTGTAGGCAGGGAGTGTGTTGAGAACAATACTCAGATCCAGCACACAGAGTGTCTTCCTACAGCCTGATCAGATGACCTGAAAATCACCCAAAAAAGCCAGAGACTGGAAAATAGATGGTATGGAAAAGAAAATGAACAATGAGAGTATCTACATGTCTGTAGATCATGCTACAGTATTTTCTGAGACCTTGGAATACATGGCTTCACCATTTTTCCTTATGATATTTTGCCCTCTGAAAGGACTTTGTGAGTCCAGAGTCGCAATGAGAAGGCCAGGTTTGAATGGGAAAGTCCCACTGAGAGGAGCCAGGTGTAGATTTCAGGAATGCATAGGGTCAGTTCCTGGTGGTCAACGTAGGAAAGGAGGATGTGTGGGAAGCCTAGGAGGACATGGTGTGGATAAAGGAGAAGTAGTAAACCTGAAAAGCTTCCCCAGGTGAGAGTCGATGTATCATGTACAGCTTAAAGCAGAAAATCCCTATAAAGGCAGAAGTATCTACTTATTCACTTGGCAATAAGTCTTATGGTATCACCTGTGTAAGAAGCACTGCACTAGGTGATGAGGAAATAGTAGTGAATCAAACACATAGGTCAACAAAAACATGGCCCCTTGCACCAATGAAGCTTACAGTGCAATGCAAGAGTTTTTAAACTAATGCCCCTCAATTTGAGTAGACATTTAAAGGACAAATATAAGAATAATATTTAGGAGACAGAAAGAGAGTAGTACATATAAAGACTCTAAAGAGCTGAATGTAAACATTTTTTAAAAAGGTTGGGGGGAAGGGGTACCTGGGTGGCTCAGTCGGTTGAGCGTCTGACTTCAGTTCAGGTCATGATCTCATGGTTCGTGGGTTCGAGCCCCGCATCGGGCTCTATGCTGACAGCTAGCTCAGAGCCTGGAGCCTGTTTCAGATTCTGTATCTCCCTCTCTCTCTGACCCTCCCCTGCTCATGCTGTCTCTTTCTCTCTCAGAAATAAATACAACATTTTTTTTTAAAAAAAAGAGCTGAATGTTAGGCATGGTAGAAGAAAGAGACTAGTTGGTATGGGTGGACAATGTTGTGTCAGCCACATATGTCTTTTAATATTATGTATATACTTACATATTCTCCTTATTCTTTTGTCCCTCAAGATTAATATTTTGCTATTGTACCTGACATAAAATACAATAGTTATCTAAAATTTATCATTTGTTACATTTTGACATAAATATTTATCATTAAAACATCATCATATTTGAGACAATGAACATATCCATAACTCCCCAAATTTTTTTATATCGCTTTGTAGTCTCATTCCTCCACTCCTCCCTACTCCTGACTCCAGATATCTACTTACATGCTTTCTGCTACTATGGGTTAATTTACAATGTCCAGGATTTTATATAATTGGAATAATTCAACAGGTACCTTTTCTTGTCTGACTTATTGCACACAACCTAGTTATTTTGAGATTCAGGTGTAGAATTGCTTATATCACTAATCCATTCCCTTTTACTGTTGAGTAAGATTCCCTCGTAGGGCTATACCACAATTTTTTTTAATCCATTTACCTCCTAATAGGCTTTTGGATTATTCTAGTTTTTTTTAATTTTTTTTGCTATTGCAAATAAAGCACTATGAATTTTTAATATACATAATGAACATATGCTTTCATTAGTCTTATGTAAATACCTAGGAATGCAATGGCTGTGTCATAGGTGGTTATGTGTTTAACTATATGAAACTATTTTTTAGTGGTTATACCATTTTTCATTTCTATCAGAAATACATGAAAATACAAATTGTTCATACCCTTAGTACGGCCAGCCTTTAATATTACTCATAGTAGTGATGCCTTATATCTCATTATGGTTTATTTTTCAATTCTTTATGACTAATGTTGTTGAGTGTCTTTTTACGTATTTACTATCTATATATATTGAAGAAATGTTCATTCAAATATTTTGTCCATTCTTAAATTGTGTTTGTCTTCTTATTATTGAACAATAGAAATCCTTACATATTATAGACACAGTCTATTGTTGAGTACATATTTTGCAGGGTTTTTTTCCCCCAAGAATTGCCCTGGGTTTTTCCTTTCCTTTTATTTTCATTTTTTCATTTTCATAATGGTCTTGAAGATTAAAAATTGTAAATTTGGACATAGTTCATTTAAAAAATTCTTTTAATGTTTATTTACTTTTGAGAGACAGCAACAGGGCATGAGCCAGGGCAGGACAGAGAGAGAGGGAGAGAGAGAAGCAGAACCTGAAGCAGGCTGTCAGCATAGAGCCTGACGTGGGGCTCAAACCCCCAATCCATGAGATCATGACCTGAGCCAAAGTTGGACACTCAGCTAACTGAGCCACCTAGTCACCCCATAGTTCATTTTATTGATTTAAAAATTTTTATAGCTCCTATCTTTTGTGTTACAGTTAAGAAATCTTTGTCAAACCCATGATTACTAAGATTTTCTTGCATGTTTTCTTCTAAAAGTTTCATAGTATGAAATATTATATTAAGGTCTATTATTCTTCATGAATTTATATTTGAAGAAGGTATGAAGTTTGGGTCAAAGTTTATTTTAGTGGCCATGGCTATACTATTATGACAATAACATTTTTTGAAAATCTCCTTTCCCATTGAATGCCTTGGCATCTGTATCAAAAATCAACTGGCCACAAATGTTTGCATATATTTCTGGACTCTTCTGTTTGTTTCATTGATTTATCTGTCTATAAATAGGCCAATACCATATTGCCTTTATTACTATAGCTTTATAATAAGTGTTTGGATAAAGTAGTTTGACACCTTCAGTGTTGTTCTCTTAGTTGTAAATAAAATCTTTTGGCTACTCTAGATCTTTTGTATTTCCATAGAACATTTAGAATCATCTTATTGGTTTCTAAAACAGCAAAATGCCTCCTGAGATTTTAAATAGAATTTAATTCATTCTATCCATCAAATTGAGAAGAATTGACGTCTTAATAATATTGAGTCTCTTAATTCATAAGCATGTTTTTATCTCTCTATTGATTTTGGTTTTAAATTATCTCAATAATATATGGTAAATTTCACTGTATAGACCTGGTATATCTTTTGTCAGATATATCTCTTTGTACTTTATATATTTTGATGCTTCTCTAAATGATCATTTAATTTCAATTTCTGATTACTTGTGGCTATTAAATAGGCATACATTTAATTTTTGTATTGTATATTCTCCAACTTTATATCCTGAAAGCTCACTAAGCTTACTTATTAGTTATATTAGCTCTTTGTAGATCCCATTAGCTTTTCTATATAGATGTTCATGTTGTCTGAAACCAAAGATCATGTTTCTTCTACTTTCCCAAAATTTCCCCTCAAAATTTCTTCCCAAATATTTCTATTTTTGCCTTCTTCCATTGACTAAACCTCTAGTACAGTGTTGAACAGAAATGGTAAGAGTAGATATTTTTGCTGTATCTTCCCCTGATCTTAGCCGAAAAGCATTCAGTCTATTACAATTAGGTAATGATTATTTATAGATACTCTTTATCAGGATGAAGAAGTTCCTTTCTAAGTTTTTGAGAGTTTTACTAAGGAATAAATAGATTTCATTAAGTAATTTTCCCCTTTATTCTGATAATTAAATAATTTTTTTCTTGACTTTTAAAATTTTGAACCACATTGATAAGTTTTACAATATTACACCAACCTTACATTCCTTGTATAAACCCCACTTGGTCACAATGTGTTACTTTTAACCTCTTATTGGATATTATTTTCTAAAACTTGTTAAAAATTCTTGCATATCAATGTAGGATATATGTCAATAAGTTACTTTCTTTTTATGTCTTTGTTTGGTTTTGGTATAAAGATAATGCTGGTATCATAGAAAGAATTGTAATGTTTTCCCTTTCCTTCAAATTTAAGTGATGAGAAGACCCCAGGATGACAGAGGAGAATGGGATGTGAGGAATTAGTCTTTTTTCCAATTAAGTCATTCTCAAGTTTTAGTGTGCATGCTAAACACCTGAAACTTTCATTTAAGTAAAGATTTTCATTTAGAAGGTCCAAAATGGATACCATACCATGTTGGCATTAACAACAACAAAAAAATCCTACCTTGTTCTTACATGATTGATTCAAGTTCTGGAGATTTTTAGTTTATTCAGTGGCTCCCAAATATGTTTCAGAGAACAGCAGCACCATAATCACCTTGAAACTTTTAAGAAACTGCAAATGTTCTGTCCCCAGTTCATACCTGCTAAATCAGTAACTCTGGGAGAGAAAGTAGGTGGCCATCTGTCCTTAAGCAGCTCTCAAGTTGACTCCAATACACAGTAAAGTTTGAGAAGTACTGCATGCACTATGTTAAGAAACAAAAGGAATAGATACAGATGCACTTAGTTTTGTATATTTTGTGTTATGAATAGAGATTATTTATAGTATGCTGACTTCCTTCTCTTTATAACATATATGGAAGATCTGAAAGTGAGGGAAGGGAGAGTAAGTCAAATGTTTCAGTAGTATGCTGAAGTTATGGGTAATCATTAGGAAAATGTAGAAGCAGGCTGATGCAATTGTTAGTCACTATCAGATATCTACTTAAGTAATGCTGTTGTCAACTTGTATTGATGCCCTTCTTCCCAATTGTACAATCTTCTCCCCCAATTCTGAGCTGCTAAGGGCGAGGTATGAAGAAGGCAGTTTATTGGGTTTGTATGCAGTTATTTTGCCAAATGGGTAAAAGGGAAGGAAAAAGAGATATAGTAGTTGGGAGCATTTTCAAGAGAGTGAATGACTGTAATCATGGATCATAGTCTGTTTTGTATAAAGAAAGAAAATGAAGACAAGAGGAGGATAATTAACAGAAAGTTCTGAGATCTATAGATAAAAAGGTCTTGATGAGCTGGAAGATCTGTCTCAGTAGACATGTTTCAGAAATGATCTGGGGGTGTTAATGGTAATGGCTAAAAAGTAGCATGCTTATGTTTGAATTCTTTATATTTTGTTTTTATTTGTGTGTGTGTGTGCGTGTGTGTGTGTGTGTGTGTGTGTGAGAGAGAGAGAGAGAGAGAGAGATAAGAAGCTATCAGATATGACCTTGGTAACAGAGGTTGAGATTACTGTTGCCAGATCATTGGTATTGAGGAAGTCAAGAATTGGGTGAATAAATATTCACATACAAATTGAAGTTCTCTTTCATTAGTGATGTCAATCATAGTAGTGGATGGATGAATGAGAGACAGACAGAGAAGGACCAAATCAGAAAATACTATCACATAAAATAAATTAGAAGTCATCACTGGCACAGGAAAATTCTGATGGACACATATTTGTGTCTCTGGAAGATATTTTTGGGCCCCAATAGAATCTCAAAAATGTATGTCCCAGTATGTGGTAAATTTATGGAATGTCTCTTGATAATAAGATTCATAATTATATCTGTACATATACAGAAATATACATGCATATTCAAAAAATAACAACCAGCTAGCCTGTAGACAATTGCAAAGAAATTGAATCATAATAACTTCCTTATGTTTTTCTATTCATGACAGGAGCAAAAATGTTTGCTCCGAAAAGCTCCTACCAACTCAGAAGTACAGGATGAAAGTGGTCTCCGCTGTACCCTGCTAACATCCATTCTAATTCTGTTTTTCAAATTCACAGAGAGTGAAGAAGTTTATCAAAGGCAGGTGCTGTCAATTTCATGTATCATCTTTGGAATTGTCATCGTGGGCATGTTCTGTGCAGCATTCTACTTCAAAAGCAAGTAAGACCATTTCTCTCAAGTGTTAAAAGGTTACTTCTCAGAGAAAGCACTTTGTCTGTCTTTAATTCCATAGTCTCTGCTCCAGGCAATGGGGCCCATCAAACATCTATAAATGACTTAGTGTCTTTTATAGACTATGAGGAATATATGCAGCATGTGCATACATGCATTATGTGTGGTTTACCTTTGGTGCATATAGCAATCATTCCTTTCTATGATCATGAACACTCTATGTTCTTTGCATTTTTTTGATAATCTGCCAGAAGTAAAGGCTCACTGTCCTCCTGCCACTAAAGGGTTAACACTTCTGAGCAGAGAATTCACTGGAGTAGACCTAAATATTATCAACAAATATCTAGCCTTTTCTGCAAAAAGAACTCCATACTTTCCCTCTCATAGTATTTTTACCTGATATCCATAAAGGTTTCAGCCAAATGTGAAATGTGAATACTATAAGATCTACCTTGGTTCATCGGTTGGTAAGCATATCTCAAATACGCCCTATACTTCCCTTGTTAAGAAGCTAAAATTTCTGCGGCACCTGCCTGTTCAATTGGAAGAGCATGTGGCTCTTGCTCTCAGGGTGGTGAGTTCGAACCCTACATTGAGTGTTGGGCTTAAGTATTTACTTAAGTAAATAAATACATAAACTTGAAAGAAAGAAACCAAAACTTCTACTTAAGGTGCTTATTTTCTTATTTTTGACTAATAAAGTATAATAAAATATATACATGCCTAAATAGGCATACAAATATATTTATTCCAGGGGCACCTGGGTGGCTCCGTTGGTTAAGCATCCGACTTCAGCTCAGGTCATGATCTCACAGTTTGTGAGTTGGAGGCCACATTGGGCTGTATGCTGACAGCTCAGAGCCGGGAGCCCGCTTCAGATTGTGTCTCCCTTTCTCTCTGCCCCTCCCTCATTCGCATTCTGTCTCTCTCAAAGATAAATAAACATTAAAAATAATTAAATATATATTTATTTATTCCAAATGAACTTTGATAAAGGTATTTTATTTATGGAAATTTTATTTAAGTCATGCAAGCCTTAAGAAGTTGGCACCGATTCTGTGCCTACAGCTTGTCTGAAATGCAAGCCAATCTGTAATTGCTTTTCATTGGACCTATATTTGTCTGCCCGTTTGCTCTTCTAAAAATGTATCCATTTCCAGATATAGTCTCTGACACCTGTCTGCATGTTGTATATGTTGATCTTTAAAAAGAACAGCAATTGTGATTTTAAAAAATAATAGAAACTCGGGTATGAATCCATAATTAGTAACTATTATTTTTTAATAAACTATTTGAGAATAGGCTTAGGTTTTCAGAATTACTGTGAAAATAGTACAGATAGATCCCATATATCCCAGACCCAGTTTTCCCCTAATATTAATGTCTTATATTAGTATGTTGCATTTGTCACAATTAATGGAATAGTATTAATACTATATAATATATATATAACTATAATATATTACTAATTAAAGTTCATACTTTCAGATTTCCTTGGTTTTTATTTAATGTTCTTTGTTCTAGGCCCCCATTATATTTAACTGTCACATCTCCTAGGCAACTTTTGGCTGTGACAGTTATTAGTGTTCATTTTTGAGAACTTAACTCTTTGTCAGGGACACTGGGCTTTTCATGTATTATCTCCCAATTCTCACAACTCAAATTGTTCCTTACTGCTGCATTGTTCAAATAATAACAGAATTTAATTTTAAAATACTAATTTGTCAAAGCCACACAGTAGGAAATTACAGATGGGGTCTTTGCATTTCTGCAGGTCTAGGTGAAACACTAGAACCACACTCTAAACCACTGTACCACACTGGGTCCCACAGTCCTCCTACTAGATAGTAGAAAGTGAAACAGCTAAGAGTGAATCAGGAATAGGCCCGGTGCAGCCCATCATGCTTTGCGTCCTCTAGAAAGCTTACATGGTGTATGGTCAGTATTTTACATGTGTCACTCCTACCTATATTCAAAGCATCATGCTGCCCCTTGCTTGTTACGTATTATTAGGCAAATTACATCTAGTCCTTTAGCCTCAGATTCCTCTTTTGGTGAAGTACGGCCAAAAATAATATTTACCTTATAAAATTTGTTAGAGATTCATGGGATAATACTGCAATAGAGCACAGCACAGTGTTCAAAAGAGTAAATACTCAGTGAGGACTTGCTATCGTTAACACCCACGGTTTTCCACACTGGAACTCAGAGGCTGGGTAACTACGAAGCGAAGAGCGAGCACTGGCACAAGAGGGGTAATCACACGCTGCAGGGCCTTAGAAGGGTCTCCTCGCAAGTGCTGTGTACAGGAAAGAAGTTGTATGTTTCACAAAAAGCAAATTGCTAACAAGTGGTAGTTAATCACTCAGTTTTAGAGTATAATTTGTATTTGTGACACATTTAAATGAAAGACTGTTTATGACAATCACAAGAATGGAGAGCTGCTGGGTCGCCAGGGGACCTCCATATTCAGGGCTGTCAATCTCTCCCTCTCTAGGCAGCACGTGGGCTCGGAGACGAACACCTCCTCCTGGAGCCCCGTGCAGTGTCAGGGTTTAATGAAAACACTGTTCCACATCATTCATTATGGGGGACGCAGAGAACTGAGCCAGTGGAGGAACACTAATCAGAATGTTGTCTTTCTGCTGCCCAGCTGGGACACATTTTTATTAAAAATTAAATAAATAAGAAAATGTGGGAATAATAAAGTAATAATAAAAATTGAAGCCTTTTCCAAGTGGAGTTATATTTCTCATTAGAGACCTAGAGTGTATTTCCTTCTAGCATAATCTCTAGGCAGGGTCTTCATTTATTTTTCTTTGCCAGAGAGGAATACTATACCACACACCAAGCGTCTAATCTATATAGCTGAAAGCAATGTAAATTTTTATAACACATTGGCACGTGTTTCTTTGCACTTGTTCCTGAAATTCTAATTCTCATCACCAGATCTTGGGGATAACAGCACAGACAGACTCCAACTCAAACTTTCCTTACTTTCACACATGCTGTAAGGTTGCTAACATGTGTGTCATTTGTTTGACTTCATCTTGGAAGTTCCAAGTCTTTATGATTCTATGACCTCTCCATCCTTGGTTTCTAAGTAAATTCACTGAAACCAGCTTTCTATATACTGGGATAGAGAGGTCCCAGCCAGATAAAGTCAAGAGTTGTGTAAAAGCTCAATTTCTTGGGGTCATTGATATTTTAGTTCCCATAATCTCTCAGATGCCACTGTGGTCCTTTGTCCATTGTCTTGAACCCTTGGTTTGGCATGACCTCGCCACATGGAATATTACAGCAGATTCTTACTGGATAAAAGCTTGAAGGTGGTTAACATGATGAGGTCAAAATGATGAACACCTTCTTGGTTTAGAGGATTTCCTAAGTTAATTGAACCTCAACAACTCTAAAGGACACAGCAAAAGAAATTCTCTTCTCATCATGTCCAACAAGCCCATATATTCTCATAAGTGATTAACGGAAGTATTAGTGGAGCTATTCAAATCTGGCTGATAGGGCTCACATGGTAACTATAAATTCTTCTAGGTTTCTTTTTACATTCAAATCCTATGGGTAAGAAGAGTAAAGCTGCCTCTAGGAGTCCTTAGTAGACTTTGGAAATGCAAGACACAATTTAACTCTAAAAAATAGAATTGGGATGAGAGAAATGTTCCAGGAGACAGAAGCTGAGACAAATAATAATCACAGCTGAGAAAAACAGAAGGAAAAAGAACTGGAGCTACCAGTAAAAACCAGCTTACTGTAGGTTATTACCCTCTGAAGTCAAAGATTTTAGCAACAAGGGAAGCCCATTAAGGACAGTCAGTGGGTGCTCTGATATGTAGCTTTGATTCTCTTCAGCAGTGAAAATCTTTGTCCTCCAATTGTTAAAACAAATAAAATCAAAGTTGCTTGCTCTGACCCAGCAGGGCCCACCCCCAATAACAGGTCAATGTGAGGCTCTAAAGGCCTAGACCTTTGCCCCAACTTGAGATACAAGGCCATGCCAGTTCAGAGCCCCCCCCCCCCCCCCCCCCCCCCCCCCCGGGGATTTGCTGAGCTCTTCACCAAGACTACATCATGTTCCAGTTTCTCCCTTGGCCCAGTCCCGCTTCCTTCCCTTTGCTTCCACGGGTGGGTCCACAGAGCTCCCCCACTAATAACAATCCTGCATGCCATCTCCATCTCAGTGCCTACTTCCCCAGGAGCCCATTCTGCAACATTACAAATAACACCTGGACTTGTGATACCTGACATTCCACAACGTACATCTCATTGCTTTCTGATGAACTGGACCAGAGAAACTTAAAACTCCATAAACTATAAAATGTTAACACTGACATTGTTAGGCCAGTAGGGTTCCAGTGTGCAATGCCCATATCTTGTCTTTCCCATAACATTGACTCTCGTGAAGAGAGCTAATGGAATTGTAATCGGCTGCTTCTCATCTCCTGGTTCCCATTTGTTGGGTGAAGGAGGAAAGAGCAGAAATATGTGTGTTTGGGGCCAGATTGGGATGATAGAGAAGGAGGCCAGTTCAGAAAGGAAAGCCTGTGTATCATGGAATATTAATGAGTTGGGAGGGAGGGAGGGAGAAGTCAGTACAGGAAAGCAAATTATAAAAAGGATTTAGGAAATTACAGTCAGACATTTTTATAAGGAAAATCCCCTTACAAGCTGGCATTTCCCAGACACGGAATTATAGAATTACTGAAAAGATTGTTAATGTTTCTACTATTTAATCCTTAGGAGAGTAATTGAGTCCTTCCTCTGTGCCAACCCCCGTTTTACTGCCTCACCGATGATTTACATTGGTAGAATCTCCTGTTTCCTTTATCAACGAATCCTTGATGGGATTTTGTGGCTATAAAAGTCCTGCATAAAATGCTGATATGATAGATTTATCTTGAGCGATAGGCTACAGATTAGCTGTTAAGAAATAGGTAGATTATTAGAACTGGATTAAAGCAACTAAAAGTACTAGAGATAAAAGCCCCCAAAACAGTTGAAAACATAAAAGAAATATTTAAACAAACAGAGCTACATCACACTGGTGGTGTAAATTCAAAAGAGTTAATGACTCTCAGAACCTCCAAATTCGGTAGCAAATACTGTCAACTTGCTTGTGAGAGATGCAATTAATACAATCCTTTCTTTTATCTTTGAGTCAGTGTTCTAATTTCCCTGCAGGATCTGCCCATCCAGCTAAACTTGCTAAATATGAGGAAGGGGGCAAATCAACCCTTCATAGGTATTCTGTACAGGTTTAGTTCCCACAGTGTCCGTGGAAGTTAGCTTTGCCAACTGCATCCGCAGACGGGAAAACTGAGGCCCAGAGAGTTTCAGAAGACAGTCATTTTGACCTAGGAAATCAAAAGAGAAGTGGCAAGTGGCAGTGCTGGGATTTAAATCCCAGCCCCTCTGATAGCCAAGCCCATTCTGTAGAGTGCTGCCTGCCAGGAAAAGCTCACTGTAAGAGACAGTGCTCACACTCCACCAAAGGCTCTATCCTTCACAGGGATCTTGGGAAGGGGGAAAAGTTTGGGGTAGAGGAGGGAATGATTCTGCAAAGTATGTGTGTATGTGTGTGTGTTTTATGGATACTGAGCCTCTGCTCATAGATAGTTGCTGTAAAGCCCTTGGAAGAGAGCCGCTAATAAGGCAGGAATCTGTTGCATCCTTCTGATGCAGCCACTGCCTGACTTAAACCACAGTCACCCCACATAGGCAGGCAGGAGAACTTCACTCAGAGTCTGGAGATCGAGAGCTGTCTCAGCCTTCTCACTGAGAAGCTGTGGGACCATGGCCAAGTGGCCTGACAGTCCTGATAGTCCCCCAGTGGTGGTTGAGATTTCAGAGTATGCAACCACTTGGACTGGTCTCTCGTCCAGCTTCACCGCTTACTAGCCGTATGACTCTGGGAAAACGATTTCACTTCTCTGTCCCTCAGTTTCCTCATCTGTTAAATGAGTATAGGTGTATAGGTTCCTGCCTCATCATGCAGACTTATTGTGAAGAGTGAGCTGATAGACGGAAAACACTTAAAATGATGTGTGGCACATAGTAGGTGTTCTATCAAGAGTTAACTATTTTCACTATGGTTTTCAAAGCGGAAATAATAATCTTTAGATTCGGGACTAATGGTAACAATAAATGAGCTACTTCTAAACTGTAAGAGAAAATCTATACATTACAGTATATACAAAGGCTATGCAATCAAGCTATGCATGCTTGTGAATGTAAATATAACAAGTATAAATGTAACTCTGCAAGTATGTTATATGTTGCTGGTAGGTCCAAGCTTCTAATGTTTCCCCTGGTTACTTCTTCAGAGCATATCTAATTCTTTAGAGCTGCACACTAAGGGTTAGGGGCCTCTTGCACCCATGAAGCCCAGAACAATTTATTATGCTTTTCTCTGCCTTTGGAGTGCACTGGGTGTGAATATCTGGATGTTTATGGATCATACCAGTTTCTTTTCAGATTAGAAGGTATCTGTTGGGGCTGGTGGGTTGGAAATGAAGAAACACTTTCCTTTGTTAACTGAGTTTATCCAGCTTTAACAAATGACACAGGTGTTGGGAACGAATGAACCCCCCAAATATGAATGGAATAAATTTATGTAACTGTTAATGCATTTGTTTATTTAAACCTGTAGGAAACAAGCTAAACAAATTCAAGAGCAGCTGAAAGAACCACAAAATGGTAAAAACTACAGTCTCAAAGCATCCAGCACAATGGCAAAGTCAGAGAACTTGGTGAAGAATCATGTCCAGCTGCAGAGTGTAAGTGACCTGTCTATACATCTCTTCCCACATCCAAGTTCAGTGTTTCCAGTTCAGGGGTTTGGGGTGCTTGGGATCAGACATGTATATTTTTCAGGACTTTGTAGATTTCTCCTTAAGTTATTTTACTGTTCTCTGTGTGTTCTCTCTGTGTGTTCATCTACGTGTACGGGATGAAACAGAGAATACTTAAATCTCAGCCCTTGATTACAACCTGCAATATAAATCCATCTCTGGAAGCAAAAAGAGCTCCAGCTGTTTGTTCCATAATGACTTATTACGTTCTTACTGTGTCAGAAATTGTGCTGGGCGCCAGGGATACAATGCTTCCTACCTTAGGTAACATATCTGTGGTAAGGGGCACAGACCCCAGAACAGAGGAGTATGTGAGCTGAGATGGTTGACACTGCATACGTTTGAGAGGAGACCAAAGAGAGGGAGGGAGACGGGGAGGTGCAACATTCATCATATAATCAAAGAGCAAAGGGCAAGAGGCTAGGGAAAAAAACAGAAAGTAAAACCATGGAATCTCGAGAATGCATACTATATTCCAGCAACTCTAAGATAAGGGGTGCGAGAGAGGTCGAAGGTAAGACAGGTGGGAAGTGAGACTTGTATTCTCAGAGTCATTGCTTCCTAAGACCCGGCCTTAAATGGATACCAGAATTTGAAATGCAAGCTCTTTGAATCTTACATTCTTTCTAACGTTGTTTTAATCATTTCTGAGATAGATTGCAAAAACAATTAAGGACAAGCACATATCATCTAAGACACACTGAAATATTTCTCTCAGGGTAGCACTTCTTTGCCCCTGTATAAGATTGCACATCCAAATTCCGAGATACAAAAGGAAAGAACAAAGGCCATGGTATAAACCTAGGATTTGAGTATAATAGGCAATCACCCAGGACATATTCATGCCCCTCCCAATGCATAAATCACAGGGAATTTATACATCACTTGTGATTCTAAAAAATCATTACCCAAAAGTCACCATTATGCTATGCATAACAGATGTATTTAGATGTTTAATGTGGAATTCATAAATCAGAATTGCTTCCCAGCCAAATTTTGTTAAACTTGTAATCATAGTTATGTGGGGACTGCTCTCTGAAACAGAGGGAATGCTTCTCCTAATGACTTTTGGGTATTATCTCACTGCCGTAAAACATAGGCAGAGGTGGAGGCTTTTAAGTCCATAGCAAGTGGACCTGTTGAAGATAAACAAAACTAGCCACAAGTTATAATAGTAAGGGCAGATTTTAATCCGTAAGACTATTGCATTATGGAAGAAGGTCCAGCATGAGCTGAACTCAACTTCAGTTTGTACAGAGGTGACTGGTTGTTTTAAAGGGAGAATGAGGGGATGGCGGGGTGGGGTGTGTGTGTGTGTGTGTGTGTGTGTGTGTGAAGACAGTGGGGTCTTGACAGAGTAAGGGAAGTGAAGAATTACAGAGCTGGTCAGTGTGTATGCCAGTTGTGTCTGTTAGCCGGCAGTTACTTGAGTTTAGGACTCTGTACTTCCACAGAATGGGAGACACAGGTTCTTTCCTAATGATTATATTTCAAAGATGCAGCTTTCAGGTCCCTGAGAAAGAAACTCCCTTAGGAGTCTGTAGGAGTTATATATACATCTCAGAATGACAAAGGATGGTTTATAATTTTAAGTCCTTTTAAGGGTGGCCTTTCCTCAGGCATTGGCTAGAGCTAACAGCAAGTTCTTTTGTAGGCTTTGAGGTTTTTTTTTTTAAATTTTTTTTAATGTTTTTATTTATTTCTAGGAGAGAGAGAGACAGCGTGAGCAGGGGAGGGTCAGAGAGAGAGAGGGAGTCACTGACTGAAACAGGCTCCAGGCTCTGAGCTGGCAGTCAGCACAGAGCCCAATGCGGGGCTCGAACCCATGAACCGCAAGATCATGACCTAAGCGAAAGTCGGACACTTAACGGACTAAGCCACCCAGGCACCCCGAGTTTTTGTTTTTGTTTCTGTTTCTCCAGCAGGCATTTTAAGGAAGCTTAAGGCTATTCCAGGGGCAAAGCCTTGAACCATTAAAGACTATATTAGAGTTGACTCAAGTCTTTTAGTGTGGGGATGATTGAATGAAGTCATTTGTGCTGGGAATCTGAATTTTGATAGGCCAAAGATAACCCTAGGAGAAAAGAGGACTCAGAGGAGCCTGTCTAGAGTTTGGTCGGGAAGAGTCTCGGTCGGTCCCGATGGATTTTACAGGGATGCAGCCAGAGCGCACACACACAATTTTGTATCCTCCATTTTCACCAAACAGATGATCAATAGCATTTTCTGTCTGCTATATCCTCTCCACAAACTCATTTGGGAGATAGCATAATAGTCCACAAAGTGTCCA
>NW_024081922.1:45772-101744 GCF_003009895.1 Hyaena hyaena
GAGAGAGAGACAGCATGAGCAGGGGAGGGTCAGAGAGAGAGGGAGACACAGAATCTGAAACAGGCTCCAGGCTCTGAGCTGGCAGTCAGCACAGAGCCCGATGCGGGGCTCGAACCCACGAACCGCGAGATCATGACCTAAGCGAAAGCTGGACGCTTAACCGACTAAGCCACCCAGGCGCCCCTCAAGTTCTTTCCTATTGTTTACTATTAAAAGAATATTAAAATAAACTCCTTACTCATAGGCTTCCCTACCCCTCATTTGACTGCAACTGTTAGGATTTGAATAAGAAGAAATTACAAAGTGTAGAGGTTCTGACACGTAAATGATCTTTGGGCACACTGGATTTCATTTTCTTTTTTTCTCTGTCTTCTCCCTTCTTCGGCCCACCCATATCCATAATTTCGTATATTGGCACAGGGAAGCAGAGGGTAGGCTCAACTGGATCATTCTCACAGGGCCTAAGATAAGATGTGGGAAAGTGTCTTTTTATATTTATCCTATTTTGGATAAGGAGAATATATAGGACATTTTTTCCCCTGAGTTGCAGTGTGGTCAGTTAGGACAATACATTTCAAGGGATCATTGGTTTTAGATTGGGCTGGGAGTTCAGGCAGGGAATAGATAGGGGAGGGAGGCATTTAAGGACTCTGAAAAAGGAGGGTGAGATATACTGAAGAGACATATGAATGCTAGCCATAGCATTCTTCACTTTGCCAGCTTGGGCCCAAGCGACTGCCTAAGATGGTGCCTTTAACCACACTGGACTAGAATGAATAAGTTGCTTTCCCAAAGGCACATATCAAATTCAGTGCTGGAAATCAACATGGGTCACTAGCAGCCTTGTTATACTTTTGTCAACATTTCTTTTGCTATCGGAGAAAATGGTATTTTTTTCTAATTTACATTTAACTATTTGAGAGTGCAGTACAATCTCAGTCCATATATTTCTAGTCAAATTTCCAGTTTGATGAATTATGTCCATGCTGATACTCTTACTAGCAATTTTGTTGTAAGAATCAAATAACAATTTGACGGTAGTTTTTCATGTCATATGTTATGGGAGAAAACAGTAATGCAGAATATATATCAATAGTACATTGAAAAGGAACAGAAACTTTTAAGAATGTTTGCTTTCCTTCAATGTTATGTTTAAGATATATAAGGAGAAGTATATAAGGATATGTATACAGCTGGAGGCCAGGTAACTCTAGTCTTAGACCAAGCAGTAATCAGATGTATGGCTCAAAATTTCTGCATGAATAGTAAAAAGCAAATGTATTGAAGAAAATTTAATAAGGCAGTTTTTCTTTATAGGCCCATATTTTTTTCTTCTGGCAAGATCTATGAGGAAATACCAATGTCAATGTTAAAAGCAAACAATGATAAATGAAATCGTAATCATAATAGCAAATAACATGTATTGAGTACATACACAGAATAATACTAAATAATAGAAAGACATTGACTCACTTAGTCTTACAATGACTACTTAATTTACAACCACTATGTGCAGAAGAGGAGAATGAGACTCAAAGCTTGAGAAAGTCCATCCCTGTCAGACCCCTAGTGAATAGCAGAAAGCCCATCTCACATCTTTATAACTCAGTGGTTTAACAGGGGGCAGTGTTGCCCCAGAGAACTTTCAGCAAAGGCTGGAAAGAATTTGGGCATTAAAACTTGAGAAGCATCTATAAGCAGAGGGCAAAAGTGCTGATAAATATTCCACAATGCACAGGATAGGTGCCCCCAAAAGAAAAATATCCTTCCCAAATGTCAAGGACAGTGAAGAAATCCAGAGTCCAAGCTCCAAGCTGCATGGTGTTGAAATTCTGAATCCCTAGTATAGGAGTTCTATGGTTATTTCTACCACACAAAGGGTGAATGGCTTGTACAGGTACACTACAGTACTTGGAAGGAAATTTTAGAATAGGACACCATATCTGGCAAATCTGTCTTTATTTTTTCTCGAATCCCAGGTTAACTACTTGAAATTCTTTGCAAATTGCAGTGTTTAACAAATGAAATGCAATTGCGTGTGTCTGGCATTCCCTTAAATTCTTTAAACATTCATGGGGAAGGGTTTCACTTTACAGTCATTTCACAAGATGTGAAACACCTAATGCAGGGAAGCAACAGCATACTCTGGAATCACTTGACTCAGAGGCTGCAGTACTAGACGTGGCAGTGCCTTAGAAGCATCTAGCACCTTACCATCATTTACAGAATGAAGTATTTGTGACTCAAGAGAGATGAACTGACCTCATTGAACTGGGTCCTGGATGAGAGAGAGGGAGAGAGAGCGAGCGAGCAAAGGAGCTGGAGGTAGCATTATAACCTCTAGACTGGGCAAGGGAGTAACACTTCTCAGCCTGATTCAGGGATTAGAAAACTAAGTCATTAAAAGAGAGATGATCCATTCTTCTCTCTTAAAATCAAGAGAAAATGTATGGAAGTGAAAAGTAAGGGACTAAAATTATATATCCCTATCCACCCTTTTTTCAATAACCATCTTAGGAAAGATAGGTTTATGGGAAGAACATTCAATGAGGAAGAACTGAAAGATAATATTTGCATCCATAAGGAGAATAATAAAAATGTAATGCCTAACAGAGGCTTGATAATTGGTAGAGGGAGGTGTCCATTTGTCCTGTAATACTTATTGAACACTTCTCTATGCTGTGCACTGAATGAAGAGCTTAAAATAATACAACAGAAGAGATGAATCTTTCCCTCAAGGAGCTCACAGGATAGTGGTAGAAAGAAGTATGTAAGCATATACAGAACTTTGTCTATGATGTCGACACATTAAGTCAAAGTGCTATCAAAAAATGGAAAAGGGTATCTGAAATTGTCTGGGGCATAATAAATCCCTCCCCAAATAAGTGACATATGCCCAGAGTCTTAGGAGTGAGTTGAAGTTCATTGGATAGTTTGAAGGGGATTGGTCAGAAGAGGTAATTTCTTTATAGCATGAATCAAAGTTAAGTTAGAATAGTTCGAGTCTAAAACCTGATCTCTTGTTTTAAATATCAAATTCTAACTTACTGATTCACTACAGATTCATACACTCACCTATTCAAATATACTTTACATATTTCATAAGGACCAGGCACTGCATTAAGGACAATGTATATAATGATGATGCAAAATTACAATGCCCTTACTGATTACTGTAAGTGATAGATACTAATCAATTAATCCCACAAACTAATGTGCCAAGGCTTCCTTCTAGTCAAGAGTGAACAGTCCCAGTAGAGTTTATAGAAGGTGGGTCTGAGAGCTGACCTGACAATATGGAAGTAGCAAGGAGCTCTCTCAGAAGAGAGAATGATAATGACATGTGCTCAGTTCATCTGGCTGAAAGAAGCACTTGGTTGAGGTAGGATCGTGGGTAGTAGGCGGTGGGGGGTGAGGAGGAGTGTTCGATGTGCCCAGTGTGTGCAAAGAGTGTTTCCATGGAAATGGGTTGAAGTTTGACTGCAATCGGTATAGCTCTTGCTCCTTGGGATATGGTGCAGAAATTCCCAGCATGGCAACTGGAGTCAAATTGCTTTTAATTGCATTAGAAATCACACTTTAAAATATACCATAACTGTTTGTTTTCACCATGCTCTGGGCTCCTAAGTCAGAGATCTAGTGAGGAACTTTTTGACACAGACATAGATAAGCTGGGAGCAATGCAGAGAGACAGACATTTAAAACCCTTTAAAAATATCCTCCTTCCTGCCTTTATTGCCTGGGGTTCCAGACCAGGTGATTATCAGCTCTGTCATCATTGCTTTCCAACACAGACACGCTTTTATTTAACCTTCTGACTCCTGCTGTGTGCATTGGGCAGACCTGGAAACAACATCATTGCTCTACTTCCAACATGCGCTTGCTTCATTTGACAGGTCTATTGATTTCAGCGCACCATCAACAATGTGTTAGGAGCAAGGCAGGTGAGGGTGCAAACAGTGGAAGTCCTCAGCACCCAGAAGCACCCACAAGGCAGGCTTTCAAGAAAGCCAGTCGGAATGAGTGCTTCCCTAAGAGATAACAGGATTGACAGGAACCTCTGTGCATGTTTTTCTTCAATTAATTTTTTTAACATTTATTTATTTTTGAGAGACAAGCACAAGTTGGGGAGGGGCAGAGAGAGAATGAGACACAGAATCTGAAGTAGGCTTCAGGCTCCGAGCTGTCAGCACAGCACAAAAGCCCGACATGGGGCTTGAACTCACAAGCCATGAGATCATGACCTGAGCCAAAGTCAGATTCTTAACCAACTGAGCCACCCAGGAGCTCCTCTATGCATGTTTAAAAGGAAATTGTTTCAGCTCATGTTGAAAGGACTAGTGAATGGATTGAGGCATCTCCTTATTAAGTATTAAAGTGACATGTTGTACATTATACTGAATGAGATTTTAACAAAACATGTATAGGCACAAAAAGTCAAGATCCGCATGAGCATAAGGAAAGAACAGGAATCAACTACCATTCTTTGTAACATTGTACAGAAATATTAATGGAAAGAACCAGAGAGGCAGCTTTTTGGTGATATTATCTGATGGATAAAATTATGCAGACCATAACTCCGCCCAGGGATGGAAGTGTATAAATTTTGGAAGGAGCCATAATAAATGCTTTCAGCATAGAGCATAAAATGTCCAAAGGCTATAATCCTGGTCAGTTAAGCTACTTTTAAGGAGTTTGGTGCAGACAACTGTTTTGCTGAGTGGATTATACACCCTGAGGGCCTTTAGCTGAAAATAAAGGGAGACTCAGTCCCTAATTCTCCTCCTCTTCCTCCTCCTCCCCACCCCTTCTTCTTCTCTCATGTGTATCTTTTGCTTTTTTAAAACCTCTTTTATTTTTTATTTTTAAAGTAGATTTTATTTTTTAGGACAGTTTGAGATTTACAGAAAATTGCAGAAATAGTACAATGAGTTCCCATATACCCTGTACTCAGGTTTTCCTATTAATATTGTACATCCGCATGGTACATTTGTTAAAGTTAATGAACCCACAGACATGCGTGGTTATTAACTCATATCCATAGTCTATTCAGATGTCCAGAGTTTTTACTTAATTGCCTCTGTTCCAAGTTTTCATCCAGGATGCCACATTACATTTAGTTGCCATATGTTGTTAGGCTCCTCTTGGCTGTGACAGTTTGTCAGATTTTCCTTGTTTTAGTGGCTTTGACGGTTTTTAAGAGTATTTTAAGAGTCAAGTATTGTGTAGGATGCTCCTCTACCGGCATTAGTTTGATATTTTCCTCATGATTAGATTGGAGCTATGGGGTGTAAGGAGAAAGACAACAGATATAAAGTGCCAAATCATCACTCATTATCTAAAGCGCACATTATCAATATGACGTAATCTCTGTTGGCAATTCCGTTGTCCTCTGAGGTAATAATTCCTAGGAGTCTCCAGTGTGATGTTACTCTCCCTCCCCTTTCTATCGAGTCCTCTTTGGAAGGAAGTGACTCTGTGTAGCCCACACTTAAAGAGTAGTGCTCCCCCTTTGTGAAGGTAGAGTATCTACATACATTATGTGGAATGCTACTGCAAAGAGTATCTCTTGTTCCTCTATTATATGTATATTCCATCATTTATCTAAGAGTCTGAACTTATGGATACTTATTTTATACTTAGAGTTATAATTCAATAAATACTTTTTTTCTTATTTTAGATCAACTTCTTCCAGATTTAGCCTTCGGTATCATCTCTTTCAGTTGGTACCTGTGTCCTTTTGATATGTTTGATCATTTCAGTGTAGGTTTTTTAGAGGTTTTGGTTCCAGGTATGTCCTTTCTTCTAGGCCCTCTCATCAGAAAGATCAAAGCTATATCTATCAAGCAGAAAGTGCTTATGTGCAGTAGTTTTGCCTTTAGTCTATAGATTCTACTCATTTCCAAAGTTACTTGGGGCAGCACACCCCTGATACCCAGCTTCCACTAAAGTTCTTTCATATGTTTGTAATACAGTTCATTTCCCTTAGTAGTGTAGGCCTTCCTGGGATCTCCAGATCTCCTAAATGATACTTATTTTGTTAAGAGAGAGATTTCTTTAATAGTTATAGGGCAATTAAAAAAAAAATAGTTATAGGGCAATTAAACTTGCCTATTTCCCTTTGTGTGAACTTTCATGACATGTGTCTTTCAAAGAACTGGTCCATTCCAACAATATATCACATTTGAGGGCATAGAGTTATTCATAGAGTTCCTTTAGATTAACCTTTTTCTGTCTGTGGGAATAGTAGTGATGGCCTTTATTTCACTTCTGTTATTGAAAATATTTTCTTTTCTTTTTATAGTATACTTACTTATTTATTTAGAGAGCATGTGAGGAAGGGGCTGAGAGAAAGGAAGAGAGAGAACCCCAAGCAGGTTCCACAGCACCAGTGCAGAGTCTGATACAGGGCTCGAACCCATGTACTGTGAGATCACAACATGAGCCAAAGTTTGATGCTTAACTGACTGAGCTACCCAGGCATCCCCCCTTTTTTTTTTCTTTTTTTCTGGGTTAGACTGACCAGAAGTTTATCAATGTTATTGATCATTTCAAAGAATCAGTTTTGCTTTTGTAGATTTTCTCTATAGTTTTCCTGTTTTCAATTTTATTAATTTCTTCTCTAACTTCTATTATTTCCCTTCTGCTTGTTTCAGTTTTAAATTACTCTTCTTATTCTGGCTTCCTATGGTGGAAATTCAGATTACTAATTTTAGATACTTCTTCTTTTCAAATATAAGACTTTAATGTTGTAATTGTATCTCTAATCACTGCTTCCATTACCTCCCACAACCTTTGATAAGTTGTATTTTCATTTTCAATTAGTTAAAAATATCTTAAAATTTATCTTGTTACATTTTTTTTGATCTTTCTGTTATTTACAAGTATGTGGTTTAATATCCAAATAGTTTTTGGATTTTCAGTCTTTTCCCTATTGATTTCTAGCTTAATTTCAATATGGTCTGAGAAATTGCTTTTTATGATTTCAATTTTTTTTTAATTTCTTAAGATGTATTTGATGGCCAAGAATGTGATTTATCTGGATGAATGTTTCATGTGAGCTCAAAAACTGTGTAGTCTGCTGTTTTAGAAGTATTTTATGAATATCAATTAGATGCAGTTGATTGAAAGTGTCATGTGTCTCAACTATATCCTTAATGATTTTCTGCCTGCTAAATCTGTCAGTTACTGATAGACGAATGTTGAGATCTCCAAGTATAATAGTGAATTTGTCTGTTTCTCCTTGAGCTTCTATCAGTTTTTGCCTTATGTATTCTGATGCTCTGTTGCTAGGTGTATAAATACTAAGAACTGTTTTATCTTCGTGGAGAACTGGCCCCTTTATCATTAGGTAAATGATACTTTTTAAACTTTTTTTGTCCCTAATACTTTTCCTTATTCTGAAGTCTTCTTTGTCTGGTATTATTGTACCTACTCTAGCTTTCTTTTGATCAGTGTTAGTACATATTTTTACCTCCTCTCTTACTTTTATCTGATGTGTATATTTATATTTAAAGTGGGTTTCTTGTAGATCACAGACAGTTGAGTTTTGTTTTTCCATACAGACTTTTAATCTCTGTTTTTTAATTGATGTATTTAAACCATTCATATTTCAAGTGATTAATGATATAGTTCAATTAATATCTTCCATATTGATAACTGTTTTCAATTCTTTGCACCTATTCTTGATTTCTTTTGTTCTTTTCTATTTCTTCCTTCTGTGGTTTTAGTTATTTAGTATAATTCCATTTGTTCTCCTCTCCTAACAATTATACTTCTTTTTATAATTTGTTAGTGGTTACCCAAGATTTGACAATATAGATTTACAATTAATCTAAGTCCACTTTCCACTTCATGGTTCATCCAAGTATTTTATAAGAGAGTATCCTCAATTGCCTTCTCCTATTCTTTATAAAGTTGCTTTCAATCATTTAATTTGTGTATATAACATATCCACAATATATTATTATTATTTTGAACATTTTTCTATTGGATCTTTAATAAGAAGAAAAATAAAATATTTTAATTTACTTTTTTATAACTTCTCTAGCATTTTTCCTTCTTTATGTAGATCTGAGTTTCTGACCTATGTAATTTTGTTTCTCCTTGAAGAGCTTCTCTGAAGGTCTACTGGTGATGAAATGCCTGATTTTTGTTTGTTAGTTGGTCTAAGAAAGTCTTTATTTCTCCTTTATTTTTGAAGGACAATTTAACCAGAGGTATATTTTCAGTTCGGTGTTTCTTTTTTTTTTTTTTTTTTCTTAATTTGAGAGAGAGAGAGAGTGAGAGAGAGAGAGGGAGAGGGAGGGGGAGAGGCAGGGAGGGAGGGAGAAAGAAGAGAGCTCACAAACAGGGGACAGGTAGAGAGGGTGGGGGAGAGAGACAGTCCCAAGGAGCCTGGCTTGGGGCTCATTTCCAGGACCTTGGGGTCATGACCTGAGCCAAAATCAAAGAGTCTGACACTCAACTAACTGAGCCAACCATGAGCCCCTGTTTCTTTCTTTTAACACTTTAAGTATTTTACTCTTGTCTTTTCTTGTTTGAATGAATTCTGGTTAGAATTCCACTTAGAAAAACTATCTTTTTCTTCTATAAACAAGGTGATTTTTTTTTTTTTTGGCTTTGTTTTCAGCATTTTATCTGTTATTTTTTTAATTTTACTTCTTTTTCTTTCCTTTAAAAAATACAGTTTGAATATGATAGGCTATGATTTAGATTTTTTAGGTATTTATTTTGTATGTGTTTTGGTATTCTGTGAGCTGCTTGTATCTATGGTTTGAGTCTGTCAATTTTGGAAAGTTATCGGTCACTATTCCTTCAAATCTTTTTCCTGCTTCATTTTTTTTCTTCTCTTTCAGGAACTCCAATTATGCATATGTTATACCATTTAAAATTATTCAACAGTTATCAGTATTATCATTTATTGTTTCCTTTCTTCCTGTTTTTAATACTCAGTATTTGTTTTGTGTTTCATGTCAGGAAGTTTCTATTGATTAATCGTCAAGCTCCCTTGATTCTTTCCTCAATTGTGTCCAATCTAATGATGAGCCTATCAAGTGCATTCATTACTTACACTACAGTATTTTTTTATTTCTAGACTTACTTTTGAATATTTCATAGAGTTTCATCTCTCCACTTACACTACTCATCTGTTCTTGCATGCTGTCTACCTTTCCTTTCACAACCCTAAGCATATTTATCATGCTTATTTTAAATTCCATGTCTGATAGAATGGTATCTGATTCAGTTCTGGTGCTTACTTTGTCTCTTCAGACTTCATTTTTTAAAAATATATGTATATTCTAGTATACCTTTAAATTTTATTGTTAAAAGGTAAACATGATACATTGGGTAACCCTGAGGTAAATAGATGTTTAGTGTAGGCTCTATGTTAATTTGGATATCAGCTGGATTTAATGTAATCTTTGCTTTAGCTGTATATGTCAGGGGCTTTAAAATTAGCTAGTGTCTTTTGTTTATTAGCTTGTTTTTAGTCATGTGTTTGGGTTCTCCTAAGAACTCCTACTTAAATAGAGTGTGTGTCTTATAACTTTTCAGCTATAATCTTCTATTATTATAGAAGAGTCCTACTGATGTGGTGTTTAGGAGTGGTGGAGGGAAACTCATCTATAACCTTATGATTCTATTTCACTCTTTTATTGGGCTATGACCATGAGAAGTGTTTGTTTACTTTTTTCCCCCTTATGTGAGACAGGAATGTTACAGGAGAGTGAAATCAGGGGAAAACTCTCCCCTCACATGAGATAACACTCTGATAATGTCTTTTTTTCATGGAGAAACAGGCATTTCAAAATGATTATTTTCCCCTTCCCATGTCAGAAACATGAGATCTTTTCTTTTCTCTTTTCCTTCCTTCCTTCCTTTCTTTTCTCTTTTCCTTCCTTCCTTCCTTCCTTTCCTTTCCTCTTTTCTTTCCTTCTTTCTCTTTCTTTCTTTCTTTTTCTTCCTTCCTTCCTTTCTTTCTCTCTCTCTCTCTCTCTTTTTCGTTCTTTGTTGTGAGCATTTTTCATAGTTCCTGAAGATAAAACCCATGAAAGTGTGGGAACTCCCCCAAAACTACAGTTATTACATGATTCTTATACTAATTACTCTAGTTCACATACAGATTTCAGCAACTTATCAAAGTTACTACTGAAGTGTTCCTACCAATTTATGGTTCTGGCAGGTTCTGCTATAGGTAAGTTGATCTTGACCATGGTTCTTGTATTGTCTTGTCTGTCCAGGTTTAAGAGTTGTGGTTTGCCCTGCAACTTCAATTACTGAGTGGATATAAGAACAGTCATTGATTTTCAATTTGCTCAGCTTTTTTCTTCTTGTAGGGATATGAATGACAATTTTTAAGCTCTTTACTTGTCAGAACTGTAAACTGGAAGATATCTCTAAATTCATTTGAACCAACATGTATAGAATATTAGTTTGAAGGAGTACCAAATTATTTGTATATTTTTAGTGTTCCCACCTGTCTCAACCAACCCTGGATAGGAATACAGCAACTAAACCTGAATCCCATGTTAAAGGCAGACACTAAAATGAAAAAGATTCTGATAAAGTCTGTGTGAGAGAGGAAAATCCAAAATAATAAATTTTGAAAATAAATTTGTGTTAATGGACCAAAATAGTACAGTTGAAAGCAACTGTATAACAATAATGCAAGCATTTGAAAGAAAAGATCTAGAACATAGTATCTATTATAGATACTATGATTAAGCAAAACAGATAAGAGGTTGATCCTATTCAAAACTTTCATTAAGGGTTTTGAAAAAGAGCCTTTTAGCTTTCATGATCAAAAATCTTATTCAAAGCAGAGGCTACATGAATCTCATATGTTTATTGCAGCATTATTTACAATAGGCAAATTATGGAAGCAGCCCAAGTGTCCATCCATAGATGAATGGATAAAGACAATATGAGGTATACACACACACACACACCCTGGAATATTATTCAGCCATAAAAAAAGAATGAAATCTTGTCATTTGCAATGATGTGGATAGAGCTGGAGAGTATAATACTAATCAAAATAAGTCAGAGAAAGGCAAATACAATCGATTTTTCTCATATGTGGAATTTATTAAACAAAATAAACAAACAAAGGAAATAAAGGAGACAAACCAAAAAACAGATTCTCTAGAACAAACAGATGGTTACCAGAGGGGAGGTTGGTGCTGTATGGATGAAATAGGTGATGGGATTAAGAGCACACTTATCTTGATGAGTTCTGAGTAATGCAGGGAACTGTTGAATCACTATATTGCACCCTTGAAACTAATATAACACTGTATTTTAACTACACTGGAAAATAAAATAAAAACCAGTTGGACTTTCAAACATCCCTCCAAAAGGCAGAGGCTCTGAACTCATGGCCCCAACACATAATTAGGCTGATTGGCATACATTGCTTTACAAAAATGAATTTCTTGCTGACTTTTAATGATTCAGTGATTTCCCTAGAAAATCTAGATGCTCCAGAAAAACTTGGTTGATATTAATCCCACAGATCTCTGCAGGAGCACACACTTACCTTGTCCCATTTGCCACAGATGTCTCTAGATTGTCACACTTATTTCTGTATCTGAGTCTTCCAAGCAAGTTTGTCTCCTAAATGAATTTATTAGAAGTTGGGATTAAAGAACAAACAAACAAACAAGGCCCTAGTCAGTATTTTATAAAACCTGAAAGTCACATAGAAAGTCACAGTGTTGGTTACATTCCAGTAACAGGTCTATTCAATTCACTTTTCCCATGGATGGCTTCTAATAATTAACATTCATCAGTCAATAAAAAAGCACACATAAAGGTATTTACATCATTTTTCTGATCTTCATAAATTTGGATTATTGATAATAACTACCTTTTCCTTATTTTCTCCATATCTTTTTATTCTGTGTCAACTTACTCCATTTTGCAAAAAGTCTGACCAACTTCTCTAAATCCATTTTGTAGATTATGATTCAAGACATGGTTATTACTGCCACTATGTGGCTTGTTTTGGAAGTACTTAAAAGAAAACATTTAGAGATTGCCATCTTAAGGTTAGTTATATAACCTTGACATTTTGTCTAATTTCAATAGCCCATATCTACTGATACACTTTTCCCCAAGGAAAATGCCCAGCTAATAGTATATTTTCCTTTTCTTATTTCATCTGCATCTGTGTGGTTGCATGGGAAACACACAGAAATGCGAACACACACAGAAATATGTATGTACATGTGCATACAAAATCTCTATCTGTTTGCATGTATACACACACACACACACACACACACACACAAAGCTAAATATATGTATATATACATATATATATACTTACAATATATGTATATCTGCTGCATTGTCCTTATTTATGCAAATGATTGCATAGTTTGCATAGTTGTTTTTTTTTTTAATGTTTATTTTTGAGAGAAAGAGAGAGACAAAGCATGACTGGGGGAAGGGCGGAGAAAGGAGGAGACACAGAATCTGAAGCAGGTTCCAGGCTCTGAGCAGTTAGCACAGAGGCTCTGAGCTGTTAGCACAGAGCCCGACACAGCGCTTGAACTTGTGAACCACAAGATCATGACCTGAGCTCAAGTCAGACACTTAACCGACTGAGCCACCCAGGAGCCCCTAATGCATACTTTTTTGTACCTTGATTTTATTCTTTTCAATAGTTGTATAGTTTTTATTTGTGGGTATATCTATTGTTTCTGTTTTTCTTTTATGTTTTCTGTTTTGTTATTAAAAACTGCAAAAGAAAGAAAGGGAAAGAAAGAAAGGGAAGGAAGGAAGGAAGGAAAGAGAGAGAGAGAGATAAAGGGAGAAAGAGAGAAAGAAAGAAAGAAAATGGGGTACCTGGGCGGCTCAGTTGACTGAGCATCCAACTTTGATTTCGGCTTAGGTCATGGTCTCATGATTTATGAGATCAAGCCCCACATCAGGCTCTGCACTGACAGCATGGAGCCTTCTCGGAATTCTCTCTCTCTTCTCTCTCTGCCCCTCCCCTGCTCACACTCTCTCTCAAAATAAATAAATAAACTTAGAAAAAAGAAAATAAACTTTAAAAAAGGAAAAATTGTACCACTCACATATTGTAGTGATATGATTTTGAACTTTTATAATTTTACTAATGGTAAATCCTAGAAGTAATATTCTAGATTAAAGAATGTATTGGGGCACCTGGGTGGCTTAGTCGGTTAAGCGTCCGACTTTCACTTAGGTCATGATCTCGCGGTTCGTGGGTTCAAGCCTACGTCGGGCTCTGTGCTGACTGCCAGCTCAGAGCCTGGAGCCTGTTTCAGTCTGTGACTCCCTCTCTCTCTGACCCTCCCTTGCTCACGGTGTCTCTCTCTCTCTCTCTCTCCTAGAAATAAATAAAAAATATTAAAAAAAAATAATAATGTATATTTAATATTTTGGGACACATTTGTAATTTGTATCCCAACATATTTGCACCAGTTCTATTTTTCTTGAATCTGTAAGTTTACTAGATCTTCTTGAAATTAATTTCTCTATTCTGATTTTTATCCCTTTACAAAATGTGTGCACTTGTACACCTTTCATATGTATATTGCACATCTGTCTTAATTGTTCTGTCAAATTCTTGTTCATACATACATTATATATGAATATCCAGATTTTGAAATTTTCCCTGGATTGGTTAGCATTCTAAAAATGTCATTTCTTGGGAGGGGCACCTGGGTGGCTCAGTTGGTTAGGTGTCTGACTTTGGCTCAGGTCATGATCTCATGGTTCATGGGTTCGAGCCCCACATCGGGCTCTGTGCTGACAGCTAGCTCACAGCCTGGAGCCTGTTTCGGATTCTGTGTCTCCCTCTCTCTCTGGCCCTCCCCTGTTCACACTGTCTCTCTCTCTCTCTCTCTCTCTCAGAAATAAATGAAACATTTAAAAAAATTAAAAAAATAAAAATAAAAATGTCATTTCTTGGGATACTTTTTGTGTGGAGTTTCTGGAAGAGAAGCCCTGCTGGCCCTTATTGCTTGTTCAAGTGCTGTGTGTCCAGAGAATATTAAACTTGACAACTTGCTGCCTGGTTGAGATGACATGTGATGGTTTCCTTGGGACAAAGTTTTTCATAATGGGTCACCTCTATAGGTTTTCCTAAAGGTTCCTGAGCCTTGTATGTCAAAGGTGAAACCAAGGCTTAATAACTATAAAGAGTGAAATGCTTTTAAATTTCTCTTGTTAAACATGGTAATTACTTGGTAAAGGCTGATGGAGGGGAATGGTAGAGGATGGTGGACAGATACTCTGAATCAATATTTTCCATAATTCTGAGAATTTTCTAGGGTTCACTCAATCAGCATTTATTGAGTTCCTACTACTAATAGTCCAGCTACTAATGAATTTTTTGTGTGTATAAAATGTACATTGAATAAAAAATACTTGTGTTCCTGCCTGTCAGGCAGTGTGCCATGAGTGTAGATTGAAATGAGAAGACATATTTAAAATTCTAAGCTGAAGAACCCTCCTGGATGGACCTTATCTAAGCACAGAGTGTTTGGAGGGAGGGCAGAGACCATACTCAGTGTGTGAGAAACGGGGTGCAAATGATTTCTCTATCATTCTCCTGATCAGGTGCCTGGTGGACAAGTTACTGGCAAGTTCAGCAACTTTTCCATATCTAGCTATGGTTTTATAGGCCCTCCCCTTATAACTTACCCTCCAGCTCAACTCTGTGCATGTGGTTTCCCACAGTATTCAAAGGCGGAAAGGCATCCTGTGACTGCATTGGAGAAAATGATGGAGTCAAGTTTTGCCGGCCCCCAGTCATTCCCAGAGGTCCCTTCTCCTGACAGAGGAAGCCAATCTGTCAAACACCACAGGTACAGGTAGTTACTCATGGTGGGAATGGGCACGTTCACACTATGTATTACACTGGACGACACATGCCAAGAAATGGTGATCTTATTCAGGAGAGATGATTGTTCTTGCTTCTCCTGTAGTTCTCCATGGAGTGGATGCTCAAGCAGCTCACGGCAGGTAAACCAAAGATAACATCAGGCAGCAATGTCCCTGTAAGAAGCCTGAAGTAACTATTAACAACACCCATCAAAGCTGCAGACACAGACCAGTGAATGAAACAATTGCATTCTGAAAACTATTAAAACATGACTTTTCCTAGCCTGCCTTATCACCATCTGCAAATTTAATGACTAATTCTTCCCTAGGAAGCTGATGTGACACACTCCAGGTCTTTCAACATGGTTCTTACACAAAGAAAACCTTTCAGGGAGAGGATTCCCTTGGCAGATCTTAACCTGGGTTTATAAGATCTGTTATCAATGGGGTGAATCTCCTTTGCAAGCTGACCATAGAAATTGGGCTGTTTGGGGAAAAAAGCCCAAAATAAAGTTATCTTATCAATTGCATAACATTCTGAGGCCAAACAAGTTCTTCAGCCTCTTCCAGTCCCATGCATCATTTTACATACAAGAATCTGAAAATGGAAAGTCTTTGCTCTATACCAAGTGCCCAAGTTTGGGACTAATGCTATATTTACATGCAACTGAATCTATACCCTCAGTCTTTGTGGAAGTTGTGGAATGATTTAAGCATCCATTTCTTAGTGAGAAGTATAGTATTTTAAGTTTTTAAATATATATATATATATATATATATGAAAAGATTAAATTTAAGAAAAGGATAAGGTAAAAAATAATAGTCACTTATCATGGTGAGCATTGAGTAATGTATAGAATTGTTGAATCACTATGTTGTATTCCTGAAACTGATATAACATTGCATATCAACTATACATTAACAAAAACTAAAAAAAAAAAAATTTTCCCAGAAATGACAGATAAATATTGTTGACCCTTCGTTTTCACATATCTATTCAATGTTTTGAAAACCTCCATGACAGAAACACGCATTATACAAGGAAACTATCTTCTTCCTTGACTCTCAATGAGTCCCCTAAAAAAGGATTTTTCTTGAAGCTGGCCACATTTACTGGGAGGTTTTCAGTCACTCTTGATACTAATCCTCATTATTGGATGGTGATTTTTTTTTTCTTATTCTACAAGAGTAGAGACTGAGATACCAAAGTTTTGCTAAGTCTTTTTTAATGGTTTAAATATTTTCAACTTGGAATTGAAATATGTTTGGCTATTGGATAATTGCTTTTATTAACTACCAGTTGTGGTTTATATCAATTGAGGCATTTACAGATAATCCCCTGTTAAAAGAGCATATTAGTTCACTGGATCTAATGGAAGTTCTTTAATTAGAAAAATAAGTCCAAAATTACCAGCCTTTTATAAGATGGATATTTTCTCTAAAACAACATTTCTCCTGCTGATTATAACACATGTTGAAGTGGTGTTCCAGCCAGCTGAGTAAAATAATTATGTATAATATTACTCTAGTACTATATTATGCCATCAATGTTTTAAAGTTGAAATGAAGAAGAATTACAGTTTCTAAAAAAAAAAAAAAAAAAAAGAATTACAGTCTCTAATGTATTTGAGCTGTAAATACCCTACCCGTACTCCTTGTCTGTTGGCAAACCCTCGTCTTCAATTTGGCTTCTATAATATTTCTAGGAAAGACTCACAAATTAACTAAGGTTGTCTTTAAGAAGTCTTTCATTTTGTTTGGTTCAGTGACACTGCAGTATTTGTTGGCATACACTGTGTCCTGATAGATAGGTGGGAGTTGATTTATAAAGCGCTTTTAGAACTTTGTAAATTATAGTTTAATATATCATAGCTTTTGTTTTGTAAAACATGCAGTAGACTTAAACGTTTTCATGATTGATAACCTGGTCACTGATTTATATACCCTGCAAACTGCTCCATAACTTCCCGAAAGCCACTGGGTTAGAAGGCTTGAATAGTTGATTGATCAATAGGTGTAGAACTGTTTTTTAAGATGGGTCACTAGTTCATACTGGAAGACTTTGTTGTTGTGACAGTTTGGCTAGCTATGCATAATTAATTTCTTTTTGTGCACTGCAAATATGACTTATTTGGATAACTCATAACAAAGCTATTAATTCAAAGCCATTATTTCTCATGTTTAGTTCAAAGGGAAAAAAAAGCCTCTTTCTTCTTAAAGAAAAATCTATTATGCCATGGCATACTTATTACATTATATTTTAGCAATATAACTCTTTTATAGACAGCACATATGAGAAATTTTTTTTAGAGTGAAAAAAGACCAGGGTTTTCAGTGATGAGTACGAGCCTTTGAGTTGTCACTTGTAGTGGAGGGATCAGGGAAACTCATGGCCATAGCACCTACTATGCGCCAGGCTCCATGCTAGACACGTTACGTAACTTTTCTTTTAGCGCTATAGCCGTCTTATGAAAATACTTAAGCATGATGCTGATACCTTTCTTTTGCACATCTCCTGGCTATATCTAGTTGTTTTTTTTTTTACCTTTTTCCCCCTTGGCCCTGTGCGCTGAAAGAGCAGCAGTTTCCCTTGTCCACTGGCTTCTATTGGCTCAATATGAGGCACAGGCAAGAGCTGGGACAGTGGAAAGATATAGCAGCTGCAGCCCTTCTGCACCTTCCCTCGCTGCCTGGTTGCCTCAGCTACATCTTTTGTCCCTCTTTCTGGGCCACAGTGCCTGCCAGGTGGTCCTTGCCTTACCACTCTACTTCTCTTTCCATTCTGGTAGTCCCCCTCCCTTTGTCCCTTCAGTTATAGGGATAGTAATAGCTTCCCAGTGTTACTTGACCAGACATACAGAAAGACCTCGTGTTGGCTTCCCCCCCCACACACACACTGAAGACACATCTGTAAGTAGTAAAATCTCCCCCAAATGACCCAAATCAGAGTGCCATCTCTTTCCCTGCAGAACTCTGGTAGAAATACCTCCCCCAGTACCTGAGATGACCCCCAAATGCAGCTAATTCCAGTGCCACGGCCTAAGTACCCCCATGGACTCCATAATAGCTCTTGGAAAATACACATAGAAGCCAGAAGGAGGGAGAATAGCTATTAGAACTCTTTAAACTTGTTGTCTTGGAGACCTAATTAGAGGTCTCAAGTTGTCAAGAAATATTATGATAAAGAATGAAGGTATGATATGTTGCAAGGTATGACCTGGTATTTGCACAAACTTAGGAAGCTGATGTTGGCTTGAAGGATGTAAACTTTGATAAGTCACCTTGCCAAAACTAGGAAGGGGTCTATGGGTACTCAAACATTAGGCTCTCAAACTCTGATCTCAAATTCTATTTGAAATGTTTAGTTTTCTAACAGTAATGTTGCTGGATGGAAAGTTACAGAACTCCAAATCATGTAGTGATATAGGTAAAATTACTTTGGGAGACTGGTCCCTTTAGAACTTGATAGGTCTGCTGAAATTTTGAAAATATTTTTCATCTTTTTCTGCATGGTTTTACTGATATTTTTAGAAAGGCTTTTATGGTATTTTTAGAGTCAAATGAGAATGCAGCAAGAAATTCTAAGTTTGCTTATCATGTGAACGCTGCAGAACCAGCTTGACCACATAAATTGGCATCTCATGGAATTTCTACATAGGAACAGAGTTCCTCGTACTGTCCCCATGGTTGTAAGGTAAATTCAGTGTGGGTGGACATGCAAATGGGATAGGTAACTAGTCAAATTACCAGATGATTATTATTTTATTTTTAATTTTTTAATGTTTTATTTATTTCTGAGAGAGAGAGAGAGAGAGACAATGTGAGCAGGGGAGGGTCAGAGAGAGAGGAAGATACAGAATCTGAAGCAGGCTCCAGGCTCTGAGCTAGCTGTCAGCACAGAGCCCGATGTAGGGCTCGAACCCATGAACTGTGAGACCATCACCTGAGCCAAAGTTAGACACTTAACCGACGGAGCCAACCAGGCGCCCCACCAGCTGATTTTTATAAAGTCTAGTACTTTTGTTTAGCGTAACCTATATAGGAATCTCATCTAAGATATATCCCATTTATGCCTTTTGCCCTCTAATGGCATCTGAAAACATGGTTATCTGGGTATTTGGATGTATGAGTCAGATAAAATATGTAATCAGATGTTTAATAAAAGCCATTTCAAAAGAAAACCAATGTAGTTTCTCAAGATTGAGGAAAATTTGAGGTAGTGACTGCAATTTAGCACATAGGTTAAAGAGAGAATGCCAACTCAAATGAGGTTTGTTTATTCTATCATTAACACAAGTGAACTTTTCCCCATGAATCCCTTAGGGCTCCTGTGTTTAGTTTTTGTCAGTGTCTAATAACAAAGCCATTTTTATTTTTATTAGAGAGGCAACTACTATATCATGGATAATGAGGATGGCTGAGAATCAGGAGCTTGAGAACTCCTTAAGCCCACCTCTTAATCTTTGGCTGAAGAGCAGCAATTATTTATTTTAATCCGTTGTGCTTCAAAATAGAAAGCAAGAAACACGGGGAATTCTCTTTGTCTCAGTTTCTGCAAGGGTGAATTGATTCAACAACTTCTGATCTCCTAGCAGATATTCTACGTTCATGGATGGAGCCTGATCTAGAATTTTGAGTATCTTGGGTGAAAAAGCTGTGTTGGAAAAGTTTGAGCAGCCACCTGTAAGGTTCTTGCTATGATTCCATTGGTATTCTTTCATCCCAGCAGGAGTCTCTCCTCTTGCTGCAGCCCAGGGCAAAGGAGTGGCATGCTCCATAGGAATGCCTTCAGGAGGACACCCCCCTCGCCCCGAAGTAGGCTGGGTGGCATCGTGGGACCAGCATATCAGCAACTTGAGGAATCAAGGATCCCAGACCAGGATATGATACCATGTCAAGGGTAGGTCTTAAGAGTAATGGAATTTAGGGAGGGTGTCATTAATGCTCTAACTTTAAACTGATTTATTATGCTTCTTGGGGTTATATTCACTGATTTTGTCATGAATTGTCTATTTATGCTTACTACCATATTTGTTCCATAAGAGGTAAACTAACTGAAAAGAATAGTTACAATGAAAATAGATATTTGGGAAAGATACAATAGAAGATAACAATAAATATTGTTAGAAAAATAATAACTGTCAAAGTACAACTTGCTGAACTCAGATCTCTAAGTCCATTTATGGTGTAGATGTTGTAAGATGTGCTTCAGATACCTTGGCTTCCTATTCATTCTTGCAGTGAAAAAGGTGCCCTTTCCTCCAAGTGAACACTTGACCTTGTAGGGTTCATAGCATGGTGAGTAGAGAGGATGAATTTCACCAAAGTGACATATTGTTCAGTCAAACATGGTAGGCATTGATTAAACTGACTGGATTTTAAATCTCATCTTTGAAACAATTTTATCTTTTGAACTTAAGTTTTCTCATCTCTAAATTGAGCCAAATAGTACCAGCCTTCCTATGGGTTATTGGACAGATCTTTAAAAATTACATGTGTAGAGGGCTTGTACCTGATACATAGTAAGCAGAAAAGCAGTACTGGCATTTATTGTCACGGGAACTGTTCTAGAACTATTAATTTCAAAAGCCATATAATCAGGGTTCATTCCAGAAATTGTAGGAATCCGTTCCCTCGCTCAAGCCAAGTTCTTGTTGTATCTAGTTTGTATCACTCTGGATAAGGCAGACCAGGTTTCTATGCTGCTTTGGCCTGGCTGATCTTTCTAGACTGCCTATATCAAACTGAAGGCCAAAGCAGGTAGGAGACATCTATCAGAGAGCCTTTTCTTCTCGACAAGAGATACATAAATGAGTGCCTTGTCTGCCCAAACTCAGCAACAAATTCCCATGAGAAGACATTTGTATTTTGAAGCAGTTCCCAATGAACTGTAAAATATATTGCGTACAGACTTAGGGTAACAATTGCAAATTCAACATAACTGCCAGATAGTTCAAAATGTGTAATGTAAGTCAAGAAGCAGTGTGCATTTCTCTTTGCCTTATACCTGCAAAAGGAGCTTGCATTTAGCCTATAATTATAATTAATCATGTTTCATAATTTTCTTCTTGAATCACCTATCACTGGTAGTGATTTTTAAGTCACTAATAATGTCTATCACTTAAGAATGAGAACAAGTGAGGGGACATCAAGTGAGGGGACATCAAGTTCAGAGATTTTTGTGGGTAGAGAGAGAACCCAGCCTGTGGCATCTTTCTTTCCATTTGACACCGTGACAGCTCTCATCCCATATGTCCTGGGTATAAGGATGCTCAGAGCCTGTGCCAGGCACAGGCTTGAACCATACATACATGAATCTTCAGAGATTTCCATGCAGGTTCAGGTACTGCTTTGTCTTCCACCTCCTGGGAGACTTACACTTACTGTCTGCATAGTGGTAGTTTTGTTTTGGTTCAATCATCATTGGGTTTGGAATATTCTCTCCAGCTGGCTGGCCACAAGTATTTTCCTATGTGTGATATGCACCCGATGTTGATAAATGGTGACTCTCAGTCACTGTGTACTCAGCACAATGAATCTCAGGGAGCAATCTTATTCTCAGCTCTTGAAAACAGCTATTTTCCACTCCTGGGGGACTGACCGTCTCTCCGGACTGGAAATGGGATTGGTAATAGAATTTCACAGCTAAAGGCCCTCTTCAAATCTGGCCCTAGCCCGGAGGGGGAGTGAATGAATTTACAAGAGCTATCAGCCATCTGCTGCTTGTTTATCAAGCGTGTGGGTTCTGTCTGCTAGTTAGGCTCCTGGTACATATGACTTCCCTCCTTGGTACTTACTTCAGCCCTGCTTGAACCCAGCACATATCTTAAGGAAGCCTGATGAAGGAATGAGGTGGAGAGAACATTCTTTCGGAGCTTCCCTCCCCCGATCCACCCCACCCCCATTGATGGACCCCTGACAACCATAACAATAGCTTACAGAGCTTTATCAAACTAATGTATTCATATGCTAGACAGAAAGAAATGGAATCACAGAACTTCAAAGTAGAAGGATCCAAACCATACTGCATACCTACCTCACTTAGCTAGCAACTTCACAGACTTAAGTTATCCTTTAGGAATTTTATAAATGAACACACTAAGGATAGTAGTAGTAGTTTAAATAGCTAATGCAAGGTAGCATATTCTATGTAAAAGAACTAAGGTTGAATACTAGCATCTCTGACTAATTGAACCACTGAACCAGGAAAGAAATGTGAAGAAAATCACATTCATGGATGATGATGTGTAAATGGAATCTCTAAGTGTATGGCCCTGGAGGGGAAAAGGAGGTTCTTCAGTTTCGTCAGTTGATTCTAATACCATGTGCACCAGGAACCAGGGCTTGGAGTCCCCGACAGAAACACAGATTCCTTGGCCTGACCTTTGAATCCCAGGGAACCAAACCAAGTGACTAACTGTTGGAATTTTTCATCTTTAAAAGGACGCTTTGACTCACTCACATAGTTACAAGTGAAATACACTTGTGATTTCTTTGGTGAAGCATCTAAGGATGGGCAACTCAAACTAGTATTTTATAGTCAATGAATGACAAGATCATGGATCAAAATTGTGAAAGAATCTATGACTCTTAAGGGACACAAAACTTCTGATACAGAATCACGTTAGAAATTTAGCTCTTGCTTAAACTTCCAGAGAGTAGTGTAGCTTTTGTCAAATACCAGCACTGGGACCCTCATAGCAACTCTGAGAAGGAAGAGAGGATTCTGGTTGAATAGTGTGGATCTGGCTGAATAGCCCAGCGGCATTACTTCAGGTAGTCTCTAGAGGAATCCCCCTAGGTTACTATTCCCACCTGTTTTAATTAATGAAAAAAATTAAAGTGAGGCTCCCACTGATCTAAGATTCCAGAGCTTGTAATGGTGCTGGGACTTAAAATCATGTCCGATCTACATTATTGGAGAGTTCTAATTGTTTGAGGTGCCATCTCCCTGTTATGGTAACATTCTGGATTTCAGTTATTGCCAGCCATGTGTCCCATACCTGACTTATGAGGCAACAGATAAGTCAATTCAACTTCAATTCCTCTTTCTCACTCAAGTCCTTAATTTAGAAGGCTGTCCCTGTATGGCTTGAATTGCCTTTGATTACTTCATCCTCATGCCAGCATAATCACAAAGATACAGTTTACCAAAATCCTCTGAGATATTCATGCCTCCACCCAATGGTTTAACAAGTAATGTTTAGATGCAGGTATAAGAATTTGCACTTATCACCATCACATTTCAACCTGTTAGATTCTACCCATTGATATACCCCGATTATCTATATGGAATACAATTTTATCCCAATTCTATTTCTTGGCTCTGTGAATGCAATAAGCAGACATCCTATATCTTCATACATATTAATAATGCTAACAGGATGGCACTGAGGAAAGAACACAAAGCCCTGAAATCTGCCCCCTTTTTTCTTGCTGAAATCAAGTCATTGATCAGAAACTTTAGGGTCAGAGTTTCAGCCATCTAACACTTATGTTAAATGAATAAGACCACCCAGGGAATTGCCTTGTGCATGGCTATACAATTAGATTGTAATTGTAAGAAAGATTATACATCCATAAAAAGGTGTTCTAGTGCACCTTGGGATGCCTACCCATTTCTGGCTTTGATAGGAAGAATTTCAAGAAGACAGTTTGGAATTAACTTGTTCCTCTACTGCTTACCAAAGGTATAATTTGAGGAAAGTTCTTTGAGTGCCCCTTAATCTAGTTTATTCATCCACTGCATGTTAATAATAATAAATAAACTTGTTTTTTAAAAAATTAAATGAGGTAATTAGACATAAGCATGCATTTAAAAACATTTTGCAAATGTCAGCTGTTATTATTGTTTGAAACGGACATTAACTGGGATATAAAGGGAACATTTACCTTGGAGATTTGCTCTTATATTCATGCAACCCTTCGATAAGGTTTATTGATTGCCAACTCGATATCAGGCGTAGTAACAGAGGATGGAGCTGCAAAGACACATAATTTGTTCCTCATGCTTTTTCACTGTCTAGTCAAGAGACAGTCTTCTGAATTGCTCTAACTTGTGTCCTTACAATAAAGACCTCTATTTAGCATGCAAGGCACTTCATTGCATTTATTCTTTCCATTTATAAACACGATACTTATTTACATTGTGATGTAAGACAAGGCGAATAGGATTTATTATATACAGGGTGGTTATGTTTAGATTATGCTTAAATTTTAGTGTTCAATTTAATATTTAAATTAAGGACAAATAACCAAGAGAATGGAGACTACTATTCAAGATCCCAGACCACATTTCTGTGAACCTACAACATACCTGCCCCGCTTTCTGGCACTGGAAAATTCACTAGCTGTGAACAGGCAATGAGGGGACTAGCCAGATCGATTCTGGCATATTATTCAAAGGAATGGCACTTTGGAATGGCCCGTTGGCATTCTTATCAAACTGTTGCCATGCACCAACATAATACCTAAATTGGCTCCAGAAGCCATGTGAAGAAAGTTGCTATATATTATCTATATAATGGATCTCACTCCATGTCCATCCCCAGAGAGGAATCATATGCCTCCATTCCCATTTGAGGACTCAGCAGTCTGGCAGTGAGGCAGTTTCTACAGAGTAGAGCACCAGTGAAAAATTGGATTTGGTTCTCCTAAAGTCAGTGTGAATCAGTAAAACTCAGGACAAAAGTACCTTGATGCTTGATGTCGGGCTTCCTGTTTACCTCCAACTAGTGTGGCCACGAGTCTACAGACTAAACCAGGGCTGAGAGGGTGGTCACATGGATGGAGTGGAGTAATGCCGTTATGGGTTTCCTGTTTGTCACTATGGAAAGGCCACACTTACCTGCTCAATCCCCATTTACTTTGTATTCTAGGATAGAGGTCAGGAAGACTATACCCCACCTGCCTATACAGCTGTGGTGTGTTGAAAGATCCCTGGACTTCAAGTAAGAAGATCTGGGTTTGAGTCTCAGTCTGTCACTTATTTTCTGTGTGACCTTGGGCAAGTCACTTCACCTATCTGAGCTTCAGTTTACTTCTCTGTTTAACTGGGAGCATATTATCCGTCTCATGGGGTTGCTGTGAGAATTCAGTGAGATGGTGCATGTGGAAGTGCTTTGTTGACTGAATATTGCTCTAAAGAAGCACAGCAGAAAGCAGAATATGTAACACTTGGTTTCTTTTTCAGGTATTCATCCAATGGTTTAAAAACCCAACAAAATGCATCCATAAATATGCAACTGCCTTCCAGAGAGACAAATTCCTATTTTAATAGCTTGGATCAAAAGGACCTGATGGGATATTCATCTACAAGGGCCAGTTCTGTGCCCATCATCCCTTCAGTGGGTCTAGAGGAAACCTGCATGCAAATGCCAGGGATTTCTGAAGTCAAAAGCATCAAATGGTGCAAAAACTCCTACTCTGCTGATATTGTCAATGTGAGTATTCCAGTCAGCGATTGTCTTATAGCAGAACAGCAAGAAGTGAAAATATTGCTAGAAACTGTCCAGGAGCAAATCCGAATTCTGACTGATGCCAGGCGGTCAGAAGACTACGAACTGGCCAGCGTAGAAACTGAGGACAGTGCAAGTGAAAACACAGCCTTTCTCCCCCTGAGTCCCACAGCCAAATCAGAAAGAGAGGCACAGTTTGTCTTAAGAAATGAAATACAAAGAGACTCCGCATTGACCAAGTGACTTGAGATGGAGGAATCTGTGCATTCTATGCTTTGCTCAACAGGAAAGAGAGGAAATTAAATACAAATTATTTATATGCATTAATTTAAGAGCATCTACTTAGAAGAAACCAAATAGTCTATCGCCCTCATATCATACTGTTTTTTAACAAAATATTTTTTTAAAGGGAAAGAAATGTTTCAGGAGGGATAAAGCTTACAATGAAAGCTTTTGGGTAGAATTCTGAATACAATTTCAGTTAGTCCCAACACCGGCCTCTTTGGCTCTTAGTAGATGTGGGTAATTCAGAACTTAGCCCCAAAGCACCAGTGTCCTCATAAAAAAGCACTGGCAGTTACCTGGTTTCAAAGAGATGAGCTGTATCCTGAGGGCGGACATGCCAGTGAGCAGGTGGCCCTTGCCATTTGGCTTGCCAGTCCCAACCCCTAAATTTCTATTCACTCGACAGCCTCATCACAGGTTATGTCATGTCAACAAATGTTTTCTATTTCATTTTTGAAGAATGGCACAAAAACTCGTGAAAGGGGAGGGCAGGAGATAGAAGGAATAATTTGGGGGCAATCTTCGCTACTCTTATGTGCCAGCTTCCTCTGAAATTTGAAGGCACAGAATCTCAGAGGGAGGTGTGAAATTATTATAGAAAAAGACAAGAAAAATCACAACGTCGTGTCAGTAAAATCATGCTAATAGAAGTGTTTTTCTTTGAGATTGTTTAGGGGCTCCAAAGGAGCATTCTCAGTGTGTGTGTGCCCTGTGGGTGTGTGGGTGTGGGTGTGTGTGCGTGTGCGCACAGGCGCGTGTCTGTATGTGCTTGCTCACTTGAGCACAGGTATGCTGTATGCACATGTGTTCATTGTGTGTATGTGTGTGCATGTGTGTGCATATTAAGCTTGCTAAAACTTGTTCTGAAACATCAGGGAATTTAATATTCAGAAGAAAATTTTCCCTCTCAGATCTGTTCACGTTAAATTTATACATTCAGTGTAAAATTCAGTTAGTGAGTTCTTAAATCAAGGTCACTTGCATGGCGGGGTCCTTTAAAACTCTTGACAATGTCAAGATCATTTTCTGGTGTGAATACTTTTGAGAGGAACAACTATTGGCTCATTAATGATATCAGTATCACAAGGCAAGTTGAGGATGTGTGTTTACTTTGAATCATGCGTTCTTAAATTATTTACACAAGCCAATTATCAAACGGACAGTTACCCTTTGCTTTCTAATCATCCTCATTATTATTTATTTTGTAGCAAGTCTACTATTTGTGGACCAAGACATTGGCTTCTGTGGTTAATATGGAAAGAATAAATTGTTAAAATCACAAAGCCCAGACTTTTCAGTTCACAGGAAGCCCCCAAAAGAACAGTAAATTGTGTTGTATGTTCATTTGGAATAAAGCAATATTTTTACCACTGCTGAGGTGAACTGAAACTTCTCCTGAAGATTCGTCTGTTTTATTTACCCTTATTTTCATGGGGCATTCAAGGAAATTAGTGTTCACCTAACCAGTCTTTTCCAATTATTGGTGGTGTTTTGTTATGTTTACACTGTTTTAAATAAAAAGGCACAGTATTTGAAAGTATACAAAAGATTTCTTTTACTGCAGTCTGGGAAGACTTTGGTTGAATTTCCTTGTGGAAGATTCACATTACATTGAAAGGGAATGTAATATCTGAATCAAATATTGAATATATACAATTCTTTGAGTTTAAGTTGTTTCTATTGAAAATACATTGCAAATTGCTCTTTGAGAACATTCTTTAATAATAGACATAGGCCATGCAGGGGAAAGAATCATTGTGTTCTTATCAAAACTGTTTAGTGGAACTTCAAGGTCTCAAATGTTGAAAAAACACTTTGGTAGAAATGCATTTTATACTTAACAAAAAAGGTTTTTGTGTTCAATAACTGTCCAGTTATATTATTTTGAATATAGAGGTAATGCTGTGAGATTCTTAAAAGATTATTACAAATTTTTAATGTCTAGATATTCTAGGTTCCCATTTAAAACATTGTATCTTTGGGAATATTTCAGAAAGGTGGCATTCATTTCCAAGTATATAAAAACTCTGTAAGTTGCATATCCCCAATATGTTAATATGTTGAAATTTATCACTTTTATCAAACTAACTGGAAGGCTTCACAAGTCTTTTGAAGTCAACCTTGTTTCTTGGGTTCTTCATGAAAATGTTACCTGTTGCATACCTAAAGGATTCATACAGATTTCACCTAATTAGCAGGTTATAATTACGTGACCTGAAGCAGTCAAGTCAAATATTATTTACTCTGAAAAGATTTATTGTCAATCAAAGTTGAGTCCCAGTCCAACCCCCCACTTTCTTTTTTAAAGTGGAACCATACATTATGTGATTATAAACACCTTTGTGCATCCTGATGAACATGAATATCAGGCGTATCCACTGGCGGTCTGATGTAGTTTAGAGATATAGTTACTTCCTAATTGATAATCGAGACAAAATATTCCATAAAGCACAGACATTAATGGTTATTTCAGTGGTCATTTGTTTCCTTTTGGAATACGAAGCTCTTCTGTGGAAAGCGCCCAGGCCAAAATGCACATCTTTGGGCAGCAGCTGACAAGTGCTGATAGCATCAAGACTCAAAGTTCATTAAACATGGCAAACACCTGGAGCCATCAGTACCTTGTCCTTCAAGCTCATGGGCCTACAAAGAGGTGCTTATTTCTACAGGACACCTTTGATTTACTTCATTTTCCTTGTCTTTATTATGTGGAGATATTTGGAGATCTGTGATTAAGTAAGTTGCATATTAGTTATTTACTGAAGAATGAATGTTACTCATTAATTTTTTTTTTACTCTGAATCATTTTCTGGTTAGTATTTTTTTGATATATAAAGTATATGTTATTCTAAGTTGCCAGTGACTGCTGTGGAACGCTATTATTCAAAATATATAACCAATTTATGCTAATGAGAAATAATAGAAATGATGTTGAATTGGCATCCAAATTTTCTCTTTGATTTTTTTATGTACATTATTAAATGCTCTGGTTTACACTCTAATCCAGTATTTACCTTGCCATGAGTTAAGGACTTAATGTTTGTCAATTTATCCCATCTCCAACGATTCACATCATTTCTAAGTAGCAATAGTAAGCTCTTCTGCAGGAGGAACACTACTGATTTTAAAACTTCACAAATTAATCTCTTTTGATAATAATGGTAGCATATCAGACTTACCAAAAAGAGAAAAGGAGGTCCAAGTAGACTTCAAGAGAGTGCCCACTGGCTTCTGTATTAAATGACAGCTGCAATTTCAGTGAGTCCTCTGGCGACCATGGCAAAGGCTGTCAATGACCAGGTCTCCACCGGAATCCTCTTGATGTATGCAACAGTCACGCATACCCATCTGCTGTATGGTGCTACAGGAAACCCTGGCTCCCTAAGTGAGGGGAGATGGTGGTTCCTTTGATCCCAGCCCTGTAAGCCAGAAAATAGCGCCCTGAGACAAGAGCTGTGAAACATTTCCCCAATGAGGAGTTAGTATACTTAGAAGCAGAGCAGGAGGGGTGGGATTTTTATTTGATCTTTTGGTATCTGGGAAACATTTTATATATAAAGAATACTTTTTTATTATTCAATTATATAGATTCAGTATAGCGTATTCGATGATAGCACATCTCTACTGTGTTTGTACTTTAGTCTTCAGAAATTCAGATTTCATCCAGGAAAGATCAGCACAGTGTTTCTGGGCTGTTCTCAATTTTAGATGCATCCCAATATGTCGTGGGAAACAATGCCTTTAAATAAGCTTTATCTCTTCCTGTTTTATTTTTTCTTTCCCTTTTAAAGAAATAGTGAGGGTAAAGGAAGAAATTGGTTCCTTAAGATCCACCTTGTTTTCTTATAATAATCTGTTTTCTACTGTGACTACACACACACATATATACATATCTGAATGTATATGTATATATATAATATATATGAAATTTAGGTGTTTATTTTGTTAGCTTTATTTTTGCTTAATTTGTCAAACATTAAGGTGAATGCCAATGAAATCAAACCATTTAGAGATAGGCCAATTTTGCAATATTTAGGTAACACAAGGATTTTCCAGATCTTTCTCTTTCTTAGGTAAGCAGAAATATCCTTGGGTTTGAAAATTCACAAGACCCTGGAATAAAATCTCTTCTATGTTATTTCTTAGACGTGAAGATTGAACTATGGGTATATATGATTGCTGTCCATATAGCTATAATGGTCTCAACTATAGTTTTTACAAATAAAACCATAAGTTCTCCCAATGGTGCCTACACAGGTACCTTTGGCTTCTAATGCCCACGGACTCTAGTGAGGAGCTGAGGTGAAGACAGAGTGGTGGCAGGGGTGGGAGTGGGGATTGAATATTACATGTTAATATTGGAGTCCCAGTGAAGCTGTGAAGTTAAAATCAGAGGTGACCAGACAAAATCTCAATAAAATAGAGAGAAGACTTCTAGTACTTTGAAAACTTCTTGTCCTAAATATCTATATTGATTGCACAGGTATTGTTGCCTATAAAATAATTGTGCAATAGCAAACAATTTATGTTGAGAGTCATCTTTGTGAAAGCTTGTGACTTGTCTATACACACTAGTAACTCCATGACCCCATCTGTCAAATAAGGAGGATGATCTAGTTCATCTTCGATTTCCTTCCAAATTGAATAATACCCTGTTATCCAACCATTATAACTTAGACTTTACCTAGTCATTTGTCATCCATTCATTTCAACACAACCCCTCAGAAAGTTAATAGATATGTCTTGTAAGTCTTAAAAATTATTGGAACCTGTATATCAATCTATAAATAAGACTTAAATTTATAATATTCCATTTAATTTCCATAAAGAAATAGACAGGATCACCTTTGTCATTTTTAAAGTAAATTTCTCTAGGACAGGTAATAAAGAAGGAAGGGGATGGCCAAGAGAATACCTAATTTCAAAGCTTGAGCATCAAAATTCACCCCAGATTTTTGGAATAAAATTTGCCTCAGATTTTTTTTAAAGAACGTGTATGCTTTGTGAACCTTTATCAAAGCCTGTGTAAGGGGTGCTTCAGAGAAGGCATGAGACTTTGAACATATTCTCTTCTCACAGACAACAATGACACACTCTCACTAGATACACAGGATATGTGTTGATATCCTCAACATCTCAAACTCCTTTACATAAACCCTCCAATTAATAGTGAATAAATTATCTGGGGACAATTCTACATTGTTGGACATAATCTGCCATTTGGGGGGCACAATAGACCAAAAAATGCAGAGTTTACTTCTTTAATTTTGGTTTTAATTGCTATTTCTGACAAATCAATATCAATTTGCTCTTCCAGTAGCATCCTGACTAGGACTAACATTCTTCCATATAATTTTTCTTCATCAAGAACCCAAAGTCTGAATTTCTTAGTCTTCAGTAAAACAATGTAGAATGTTAAAATACGTGAATCAAAAACAATAAATCTCTTTAAGTTGTGCTGTGTTTTTAAAGTTACAAGGATTCCATTTAGTTATTTATAAAACCCAGAAAAATGCACATTTTTTAAACTTTTGTTATTATTTAGATATCTGATGAACCATTCACATAGCCTTGTTCCACGTTAGATTGATACAGTCCTTTCTGAAATCAGCTTAAATTGAAGGGCTTAATCACACACACACACACACACACACACACACACACACAGCATGCTAAAATTCAACGTTTCCTCCTTTTCCTTAGAGTTTTCTCTTACAGCTTACCCAAATGTGTCTAAACTCTCATGACATGGATGTCCTTGGATTCAAATATGTTTCATAGGAAATGCACACAGCAAAAATAGTGATTCTCTTTTAAGCTTTGTTCCATACAGCCTGATTTTGAATCCTGTCTTTATCAGAAAAGTCTGGAGAGTAGATACACTTGTTCAAACTGAAATAAATGGAAGAACACACTACTCACCTTTAAATTGATAACGCTTTTAAGTGGCCACTGTGTATATTTCAAAGATAATTTGAGGGAAATACCTTGACTCCCTCTTATTTTTTTTTCAAATATCCAATTTTACATATTAAATCTAAATTTTTAAAAATCCCCTGGTTCTTCATAATTAATATATTTTATTAACTGATTTAACCATATTTTAAATAAAGTATATAAGTCACACGCAGAAGAATACATACAGCATGGTCTGCATGTAGTAGTTATTTAAAAATTAGAAAAAAAAACCAGGAACAATCTCTTGTGCCTGTGATAGTGGTTTTGTTTCAAGGAGCATACACAGGTTTCTTTTTCCAAGAAATCATTTCAAAATTCTGTTCTCTGTGATGTAGGTATGAAGGCAATGGGATGAAATATAGATGTTTGTCCCTTGACACGCCAATAAATATTGGTTACATTATGTGGCACTTTATTTCAAGGCAGATACACCATACTGCTTATTAAAAATCATAATATTAATAATCAATTTAATAATAATCTTGACTTTATGATGTAAGTTTTCCTCTGTGGAGGGACTCCTTGACTACCATTTCCCTATTGTAGTCTTTGATGATCAGGAGACTCCGATCCCCTTAGGTTGGGTTTTTACTGCATGTTCCTTATATCTCACTTCTCATTTATTAAACAGGAAATTTCCAGCTAAAATGAGAGACTAATGTGATTTTGTAGAGAAAATAGCTTTGTTATTTTGAGTTGTGTTAGTGGAAGAATAAACTAGTAATGGTTCAAATGTAAGTGATAATAAGGTTCATGACTCTAGCCAATATCTTCTCAAATCAAGACATAGCCTAAGGCCCTTTCATTTTCCAACTATTGTTAACATACTTTTCAACCTTCTTATTGTTGTTTCTTTCACAACAATATTTTCTATTTTTTAAGAAAGAAAGATAAAAGCATCTATTTATGTAAACAAAACAAATAAAATGATCATCTTTAAACACTGAATTTAAAAAAACCAATAACATTTTTCAAGGCTTCAAGTAAAACATTAACAACTAAATATCAAATCTAAGGCTAAAATAATGTAAAGAAATATTAGGTAAATGGTTTGAAAATGGGTTTCCTTTTCATAATTCTCTGTAAACTGGACTCTTCCATAATATTTCATGTTTTAGAATTTCCTTTGGGCATTAATTATGCCTGCTGAGCTCAAACATTAAATATACTAAAATCTATACTTTTGCCATTCCTTCCAACTTGACACAAATTTATGAAAATCTGTGTTTAAGATGGGAAAAAATATACAGATTTGTACGAGTCTTAAATATTAATCCATTCTTATTTTCTCATTGACAACCTTCTGCAAATATTCCATATTCTAAGCTGAACATAGATGAAGCTACTGAATCAAATAGGGAAACAGATGCCAACACATTATGAAAATTAAAGTGTGTGGCACAGATATATGGACTTGTAGAACAGGAAAAGGCAAGCTCACTTGGAATGCCTTAGGGAAGTTAGAGATTCAGGTATTTATAGCATCTAAGAAGAGTCTACTGCAGTAAGTTAATAATTAAGGCCAAACAAACAAACAAAGCCAAGTACAGTTACTATTGTCTTATGTGAATCATCCTCCAATTTTTCTCTTTCGTGATGTATCATTTTTAAAGCAAACTCTAGTCATTGTATAATTTAATCAGTAAAAAAACATTAGTAAGTTAAAAGAAAACGAAAAGAGAAGTTGCTGTCTTTCTTGGGTCAAAAGCCTAAAAAACTGAAAAGTATACCCTAGAGTTTGAGAAATGGGGTATTCCTTTGTTTAAAAAAACCAAAAACATAGTTTGACATTCAGTAGAAAAGTAGCTTGCCCTGCAAATTCCATCCATTCAAGCTGAAAAAAAAATAATAACGAAGCATTCCTATGAGTCCTTTCTCCAATGTGAAAGGAGAGACAGGCACCTGGTGCCATGAACATTTGCACGACAGATAGTTAGATTTAACTGATTTTCTTTTGGCTTTCATAGTTAGATTTTAACTGATTTTCTTTTGGCTTTGCTTTTTTCCCCCCATCTTATTTTAAATTAATGTCACTGAAAGTGTGAAAAAGAAAATAATCAGCATGTATTTAACGCTACTAAGACCATACTAAGCAGTGTTTTTGTATATTTTCCACATATGTGCAAATTTTACAGTTATCTTCCTAGTATGTTGCATTATAACTTTTAAAATAATACATCATACTGTCCCATGGTAATACATTGTCTTTGTAAAGATTTAATTTAAAGGCTACTTAAATTCCAGTTTGTTCCTATGTTATGACTTATTTAGAAACTTTATTATTATTTGACAATTAAATTGCTTTGATTTATTCACTACCGTAGGTCACTCGACAATTAATATCATAGAATACACATTAATTTTTCATTTTTTGGAAGGAGAAACTGCAGATTCATGAACAAGTTTCATATGGCCTGTAAACACTCAAAATTGTAAGCTGAGCTGGTGTATAGGTCAGTATGTGTATATTTTTGGTAGGGTGGAAAGGTCTCTGACTAAAAATTTCATAAGGTTAGTAAAGAAATGTGTGAACCTCAATCATTAAGAAAACCTCCTTTAAGTAATTCCCCAGTTACATAGTGCAAGAAGTCTATATGGCTGGGTCGATGAATGTGGGAGGTTATTTTTGTTGTTTGTTTGTCTGTTCTTAGTTACTTTATTTTATTATTTATTTTATTATGTTTTAAATAAGTCTCTTTGTTTTGTTTTTAGAGCAGCTTTAAATTCACAGCAAAACTGAGGGGAAAATATAGAGATTTGCCACACATACTTAGCCTCCTCATGATCAACATCCCCTACAAGAGTGGTACATTTTGAACAAGTGAAGAACCTATGTAGACAGAGCATAATCACCAAAAGCCCATATTATTACAATTCACTCTTGTTATTGTACCTTCTATGAGTTTTGACAAATGTATAAAGACATGTATTCAATCATTATGGTATTATGCACAGTATTTTCACTGCCCTAAAAATCCTCTAGACTCCACCTCTTCATTCTCCCTCTTCCTCCACCCCCAGCAACCACTGATCTTTTTACTATCTCCACATGATCACTTTAGAAATTTGTTTTAGAGGTTACTCAATTGATTTGTTTGCTTATTTACTTCGCATAGCAATATAACACAATGTCATTAGCATGGATTAGGTCTCATCAGAAATGCATCATTTTCATGAAGCTTAATTTTAATTCATAATTAGGAAAAAATTTACATGCTTACACATAAACTATATAAGAAGAAAAATTAAAACCACCACCAGGAGATAACCACTATTAATATTTGAGTATACTGCCTTCCAATATTTTTAACTGAATAAATATGAAGACACCATATGTCATTTACAAAATTGGAGTCATCTAGTATTTCAAACATTTTATCCTGCTTTATTAACTTTATATATGGTCTCTGATAATTTCCTCAATTTCCTTTACACCTATTTTTAATTGCTATATAAGTCATTATCTGGATGAAACACCATTCATATTTTCAAAGAGCTCTTTAAACATTTGTCACATATGTTATTCAAATGACTTTTAAATACCTACATTTGATTTGTGTCAGTGTTTAAATATTGTACATATACACATTTCTTTGGCAAAAGCATATTTCTGTGTATAGGTAGACAAAGATATTAGGTTCCCCTATAGTACTAACTGTCTTTTAGAGCAGCTCCCTTGAGTGATTTTGATCATCAAAATCATGATATTTCCTAATGTAGACAGGTCAATAAAAAGATGTAAGCCCTAGAGAAACCTCTGTACAGCTTACTAAATTCACCTTTCCAATCCACATTAAAAAAAAAAAAAAAACCTGAGTGTTACAAAATAAAGAAGATGGTTTAAAAAGCGCCATCAGCTTTGGAACTCAGGATACATGACATTAACATAAATCATTATAGAACTGAGAATATGCCCAGCACTAAATGTTTTACATATAATAATAACTTATTTAAGTCTTCATAGTAACCCTATGAAAGAAGTGTGCACCTTGTTCCCATGTTAAAGATGAGGAAATCAAGGCACAAAGAAGTTAAGAAATTTGCCTGAGATTACACAGATAAACTGTAAGGGTCTGGATTTCAAACCAGACTTCATGTAGACTTACCTTTATTTTCTAAACTTTATCATTATCTTTATGATTATCATAATCATAATTCAAACGTCCATGATAAGGAAGACTCTCCAAAGCTAAGCGAAGATGATCCTAACCTCAGTTAACTAAATCCAACAAGTAGATATAACAAGTGCTCAAAATGAGGGCAGAGCATAAAACTATGCATCCGATTTTGTGGGTTATTTGAAATTATCACATATGAAATATAGCAGTCAGCTAGCAAAATGACTATTTCCTCTCCCAAATATGACATGTTATGGTGGCAGGAAGAAGATGAGAAAGACCATACCTATGGCCTTGGCTACATCTACTGTTTCCATTAAGTGAAGAATGGGTACACAATATTGGTCCTCAGGTCATTTGCCTCAACAAAGCAAGAGTTAGTGCTTTGTTGGCTGTATTCCCCTATTCATTCACTTCAAGGTGCCACATCACTGAAATCTTAATATAAATCTATGTCAACTGGCCTTCAAGCCTGTGGTCTGAAAGAAGGATTTTGTGTATGCACGTGCAAGGTAAATAGAGTAAATAAAGAATATTCATTCAATCTCTCCCACACTCACCATTACTAGATAGACACAAGCCCTAGAGGAATCTCTGTACAGTCAAGGCAAAGAGATTACAAAATACCCCCACAGGAGCATAGTGAAGCCACTTGCAGACAAGAACAAAGGCCAAACATAGCTTTCAATCTGTAGAAGTCATGACTCTTTTCAAAATGAGATTTGCTATAATGTTGCACCTTAGAAATTATCAGGTATTTTGTCAAGAAAATGTATACTCAGAAATGAGATAAAAGACTAAGGGTGAGACTCAGTAAAAAACAGCAAACATATAAAGAAGAAAGTCAAGGAAATATTTTCTAAGGAAGGAGGAATAATGAAGGCAGAACTAAAATCTGACAGAACTAGCGAACAGGAGAATTGGATAAACGTAAATTCATGCTCAAACAGTATTACAGCTAGAAACACAGTTAATTTCTTACTCTTCCTCCCAGAGATATGTTGCTCCAAAATTTTAAAAATAATAACAGATAGAAAATGTTTTAAATGTTAAAAAGCAAACAAATGTATTTTTTTCTAAGAGGAAATAAAATATCCAGTTAAGGAAAATTTTAAAAATATGAAGCAAGACATAAAAAAATATTTAAACCAGTGAAAGTTGTACTCAGTGGCACCCTCAGAGTCTTAAACAAATTCAACATTATAAAGAAGAAAACTGTTGAATTAATTCAACTGAGAAAGTTAGAGAAAATATAATCCATTTTTTAAATGTAAGAGAAATGATGTAAAGGGAGAAATTAGATAATTGGAATAAGGAAAAGTGTGGAAGTAATAACTCATGAGAAAATAAATAGAAAAACATATTTTCCTTCCAAAATTTACTTAAGTATTTATAATGGGTGTCCAGGTTGAGACAGATTTGTATGTAAGTCTGTTGTATCTATAGACTGATATATATATACACACATATGATACATATCTATATCATATATATGTGATATATATCATGTATAAATACACACATAAAATATGTATTAATTACATATTATATAGTTAACACGTAATTAATACACACATTAAAATGATATTCTCTCTCCAAATTTTGAGAGGCAAGTGCAATAGGTGCTTTGTGCCTCTCCTTCCTAGAGTAATCTTTACATCACCTCAGAAGGATATCCCATTAAATGTTAAAGCCATGTCTGCCATGGTGGCCATCATTTACTTCTGCCTATAAAAATGTGAGTTCTGAAAGGAGAGATAGTTCTTTCTGAGAGAATTGTCCGAATTCTCTGCTGTTTCATTTTTTACATGGAGAATGGATGGATTCTTCTCACATCAAGCCACGTGAGAGGGCATTCAGAGAGCCTCATGTGTGGGGCGCCTGGCTGGCTGGCTTGGTTGAGTGCTGGACTCTTGTTTTTGGCTCAGATCATGATCCCAGAGTTGTGGGATTGAGCCCTGTGTATCGGGCTCTACACTGAGTGTGGAGCCTGCTTAAGATTCTCTCTCTCTCTCTCTCTGTCTCTCTCTCTCTGTCCCTTTCCTCAGCTCACACACACTCTCTCTTCTCTCCCTCTCGAAAGAAAAAGAAAGAAAGAAAGAAAGAAAGAAAGAAAGAAAGAAAGAAAGAAAGAAAGAAAGAAAGAAAGAAAGAAAGAGAGAGAAAGAGAGAGAGAGAGAAAGAAAGAGAAAGAAAGGAAGGAAGAAAGAAAGAAAGAAAAGAAAAAAGAAAAGAGAAAGAAAAGGGGGAAAAAAGAGCCTCATGTGATCCCATAGTATGGGACTCCTTGGAGTTCTAGCCTGGGTAATTTCAAAGACAAAATTCTGGCTGAAACTTGCTTGCCAATTGCCGGATTGAGGAGACACAGAGACATGAGGAGAGGAGATCCATGTGTTTGTCTCAGGGTAAAGGTACATGTTCCCTCTAACCCTGTGAAGGTCTATGGCAAGAAGAACTGCCTGAGGCAGCAATGTGACCCAATAGATTCCATGCCGTTGGTCCAGGGATAAGGAGAGAGCATGGGCAGGGGGAAGCATCAGCTCTGTCAGGTAGAGGATCTCCAGCAACCCCAAAAAAGTGCTGGACAAAAATAAAGCACTTGTATTTTTCCATCTGCCTCATTCAAAGGATGAAAACTATACTTGCTCATTTTCTTCTTCCTTCTTTCCTTGCCATCTGGTTATAAGTATCAGGTCAGATAGCAATTTCAAAAGATAAGCAAAGAAGAGGGAGGTCAGTCAATCTCTCCCTTTAGGCATCCAGCTCTATTTCTTATAAATATTTGAATCTCGAAAACTTTGTCAAATACTATGTTTGGCAGAACTGTCTTTGGGAAATCTATGATGTCCAATGTCACAAGTACGTGTGAAAATTTCTAAATGAAATATTGCAAATGAATTAATTATACTAATATTTTTAAAAAGAAATCACCATGACAGTATAAGGTTTATTTCATCAATTTAAGATGTTCCAATATTAGTGTATTGTAACATGCTTTATCTCCATGAATAGTAAAAATCAGATATGATTCAATTTCCAACTCAGAATAAAGCATTTAGTTAGTAGAGGGAAAAAATTCACTTCCTTAACAGAAGTCCATCATCAGTATTAGGCATAGCAATTAAACATCAGATTCATCTCCGTTTTGTAAAGAACAAGGCCAGTCTTTCACTATTAATACTGTTAACTAAGTTAACAGGATGACCAATATCTAGCAATAAGAAAGGAATAAGAAAATAGGTATAACTATAGAAAAGGTAGAATCACAATGATGGAACAGAAAATTCAAGAGTTAACAGAATGATACTGTAAATGATTTCAGTGATAAGCCTATCAACAAAATGGAATGGGTAGGAAAAAATGTGCTAAATATGATCCAATTTGCAGCATGAACATAAATATAGCTTACCATGAAATAAACCTAAGGGAACTACGAAATAAAATAGCATTAATGAAGATTTAAATAAAGGAGAATATAATTTCCCTTTTAGTGGGAAAACTCCCTATTTTAAACTTGTCAAGTGTCTGAAGTTCCATTCATTAATACGATGCAACTAAATAAAAGACCTACTAACAATATTTTGGAGAATACATGAATGAGAACAGTCAAAACCAGCTTGAAAAATAAAACTATATGAAAAAAGTGAAGGAGAGTTTAGTGTATCATCAAAGATGTTATAATACTCCAATTATTAAATCTTACTGAATTGATGCAGGTACTGAAAGAAAAGAAACATAAGTGACAGCCAGGAAACATACTAGGAGAAGAATTTAATAGAAATTCAGGACATTTAAAATTAGAATTAAAAATAAAATAAATTATAAGTTAAGTTCACCTTATTTTAAAAAGTTTCTAGAAAATTGGATAGCTTAAAAAAGAGAAATACAGGTTCCTACCTCATACCATACACTATGATAAATATTGATGAATAAAGAGTTAAATGAAATAGATAAAACTGTAAAAGACCTAGAAGAAATAGATTTGGCAAAAACTTTCTAGAAAAAGAAACAAAGAGAAAACTCAAAATTGAACTATATTTAGAGAAATAAATTTTTACATTGATATCTATAAAAATATAAAGTACATAATGAAATTGGAACAATGTTTACAGAATAGATTATTAAAGCTTACTGTCTTAAGAGATTTTAAAGATAATATATATACCACACACATTATTTGTGGCTGGAATATTTCATAATAGAAGCTATATAGAGAAAATCAAACAAGAACTCATGTATAAGAATAATTACTGCACCTTTATTAAATTTAAGAGAGAAAAAAGCTAATGGTTAAAAAAATCATATTTTATACAGTGACAAAATTCTATTAAATCCTATGAAGTTAAAATATTCTTCAACATTGTTCTCAGTATACACTGAATTTAAGATATAGGATAAATTTGTGTTATAATTGTATATCATCAGTAATACATATAAATAGCATGTGTTCCTATAGACTATGTGTCTATATACATACATGAGTAAAACAAACCTAATAACAATTGAAAGATATGAAAAATGCAACTACAGAGAAACAATTACAATATAACAAGAAGATGGAATAATATTGAATTATTAATACCATGCTTTGAGAGAACATTGATTACTTTAGAAAACTTTCTCAATATAAGCTATTGGAAGGATATATTAAAATATTAACAATGGTTATTTAAGTGTGGTAAGATGTTGAGAATTTCAGAGCATTTTCAACATGTTCTATTTTTTTATGATGGATATATTTTACTTTTATATTAAGAAAATTTGTTAAATATAATTTTCAGCAGTCCAATGTGGGGAAACCATTTCAATTGTCCATTAAAAGTAATGGCTTTGTTCCCATCCTTACAAATCCTAATTAGTACATTGTTTTATGGTGTTTCCTTTGAAGGGATTTGCTTTTTAGTTTTTGGCATGCCTCTTTGGTTTGATTAACTGGGGCCTCTGTTCTGCTCCTCTGCATTGCAATTGAGTGTTTGTTATAGAGGAAGCAACAAGAAGCAGGACAATATTATTATATTCTCCCCAGAGGCTTCCTATTTTCCAGAGATTAGACTATTTGCTCAACAGCACCAAGTTGCTTTAACAATTTCTTTCTCATTTCCCTTACACCCGGGGGCAAATGGCAACTTTCTTGTCTGTCACTTTCCAACTCAGGAAGCTGATGCATAATTTTGTCTGTTATTTAATACTTGACAGATAGCCCCCAGCATGAAACCATCCATGAAAACTGTTGGCCCCTGGCACGTGGAAGAGCTGCATAAGCTTTTGGCATTCGAGTAACTAACAATGGATTTGGGGTGGTTCAAAAAATTTTTTTACATCATATGTGATACTGAGCTGGTTTGTAGAATTCTATTTATCATCAATAAAATGACATTAATTATTACTGCTCCTTGAAGCAAAGCTAACATGTGTATTTATGCCCTTTGACAATGTGAAGTCTGACTCCAGAGAGGGCAGGGAGGAATCAGTCACTGAGTAGCAGAGCCCCTGTGACAGGGGAGAAAAAATATTATGCTACTAACCATGGTGCTTTCTGTGGGGTGAGAAAGAACACTCGCCTCACCCCATAAGCTTACTCATTTCTCCCATAAAAACACTGTGGTCATCAAGTTTTTCCCATGCAGAGACTGGGTGGACAGACTAGGTGAGATAATTCTCCACACATATGTGTCCTACACGTAAACATGTGTTTTCTTCCTCCTTTCTCTCCCTCTCTTCTATAGGTATCTATTGGGTGCTTACTATGTGGGAGATCAAGGTCTAAGAGCAGTAGATACAGGGGCAAACAAAACTGACGAGCTCCTTACCTTCATTGGGTTAGAGTTCTTTGTGAGAGACCACCAATAAATGAATAAGCAACTAAATAATGTAATTTCAGCTTGTTATTGAAAAACCTTATGAAATGGAGAGAAGCTGGGTGGGAATGGAGAGAAAGGAGCTATTTTAGGTAAGGTAATTGGAAAAGCCATCTCTGAGGAGTTCCACATGTGACAAAATAGGCCTGAATAGTGAAAAGGAGTCATTTAAGGACAACCCAGGTAGAAGAAATTTCAAGTGTGAGGCCCTGAGGGGAGGGGAGTAGCAGCAAGGAGGCCAGAGTGTCTGCAGTAGTGAACTAGGATGGGTTTTTAGTTTAAGTGCAAGGAAGCCATCATTAGAGGGGTTGAAGTAGAGGAGGAATCTACTCACATTATTTTTAAAGAGATAACTCTGGCTTCTGTGTAGAAAATGGCTCCTGGGTATTAAGAGTGGATACAAGAGAACCTGATGAGAGACAGATGGAATAACACAGATGAGAGATGGTAGTCGGTGGGACTGAGGCATAGGAAAACAATCAGACAAGGACAGAAGAAAATGTTTCACTGAGTAGGTTATATTCACAGAGGAATTTCTCATGCTTTATCTCAAATCATCTATAAGGTCCTTTCCAACTCGCCAAATCTGGATGTTAATCATTTAGGACCTTAAGGGGATTCAATAACTTTTTCATTCTCCAAAATCATCATAACATGTGTGATACTAGAATTGCACTACCCGTACCTGTCCCAGTATATATCTGTTTTAAAATATTGTTTTCAAATTTTAACTATCAGAGAATTGAGGCATATTATTCATCTTTGTTGTTTCACATGCTGGAGATCAATTTTTAGGCTGGAATTCATTGGTTTTAACTTATAGTTCAAATTGTGTTTTCAATCCCATACTCTCTGGAGCTAGAATGCATGGGTGGCTTCTCAGCCAGAATAACTCTGACGTGATGGTAATCTATGTATGATAGCTGACATGTTGTTATGTGGGTAATAAAGATAATATTGAGGAGCAGAATTTAAGAATTCCTCCCTTATTGTTCTAAACAATTAATGCTTTGCAAGAATTATATGATGATCTTTGAAATTGTGACCAACATTTATTCATTCAACAACTTGGTAAGATATTGGTTAATAAAATAGAAATGGTCCCAACCTTTGCTGCTTACAGTAAGTTTCTAAGATAACAAAATAAAGAAACCTGTGTGTGTGTGCATGTGTGTGTGTGTGTGTGTGTGTGTCATGATAAGTGTCATGAAGGATATGAATAGGTCACAATGACACAGAACAGAGGTGATATGGCACCCATTCATGAAGATGGTTATGAAAGGTACCCCTGATAAAGAAACATTTAAGCCCATGCATGCTTCAACCATATGAAGAGTAGAGGAAACATCATTCCAGGTGGAGGAAATTTCACACACAAAAGCTCTTAGATAGGTATGTACTTCAGCAGTTCAGGGAAGAGAAAGGAGACCAATAAGGCTGCGGACAAATAAATGAGTGAACCTGAAGAGGCAGAAATTAACAGTAGAGATATACACCTATGGTAAGGGTCTTGGATTTTAATTCAAGGCATGTAAAAGACACAGAAGGCCTCAGGAATCAAACACCATGACAGAGTTAGGTGGGCTTTTTTTCCCCCCAATCACTCTTGCTGCTATATAAATAATACAGTGGAAAAAGACAAAAGTTGGAAAGAAATAGACCAATAACAAGATTATCTCATGTTCAGAGGAGTAATTAATGATGGTTGCTTGACTCACATTAGACATGGAATATATGGGAGAAGTTGAAAAATTAAAGATGTATCTTTTGGATAGAATTAATAAGACATTGTTTCTGATTAATATGAAATGGGGGAAAGAAAGGAAAAGTGGATAACAGGCTTCTCATTTTAGGGATGGTAGATAAGGTTGTCACTTTACAAGAAAATAAAACCTGAGAGAAAAGATCTGGTAGAAAAAATTGAAAGTGCTTTATTGTAAAAGACATTAGAGTAGTAATTCCAAGGTCTTGTTGAATGCTATTAAGAGAAAGTGAAGTTTAACTTAAGAACCTCTTATTGTTAGCTAATGATGATAAGAAGAGGGATCAAAGAAAGAAGAGGAAAATAAAATACCAAACATTAGAACTTTGAATGTAAAACAGTATCAATCAGGAAAATGGAGATTTTCATGGCTAAGGCAGGAAGACATAAAAGTGATAAGAGCTAACAGCAGAAAGAGGGCATCACTGTGAGGATGATGTGGATGATGATGGAGATGATGATGATGATATCATCGGTGATGATATTGACGAGGATGATGACAACTATAACAAAAACAATATCTTAGATATTTTTAGCCATTTTGCACTAGTTGCATGTGCTAGGTTGTGCACTAGTAATAAAGTCACCAAAATTTCAGTGGCTTAAAACAACATTGTCATATTTCTCATTCATGCTTCATGTGTATTTTAGATCAGCTGGAGGTTCTAAAATTGTCTGCCTTTGAGACCCTTGATGATAGAGCAGCCACCATTTGGGGCATTGCTGATCATCGTGACAGTGAACAAGGGGCCATGACAAATTGCACCCTAGTTTTTAAAGCTTTTGCCATATCATTAACACATATGACCTCAACCACTTTTGTTGACCTAAGCAAGCCACATGGCCACACCTAACACCTAATTACAGGGTACTTCAGTTAGATTTCTGGGAGGACTGAAAATTTTTGGTGAATCACACTAATTATTTGTGTACTTGCTGTATATTTTTTAATGTTTATTATTGAGAGAGAGAAAGAGTGCGAGTGTGGGGAGGGGCAGCGAGAGAGGGAGACACAGAATCTGAAGCAGGCCCCAGGCTCCAAGCTGTTAGCACAGAGCCCAACACGGGACTCAGACCCACAAACCATGTCATCATGACCTGAGCCAAAGTCGGCCACTTAACCAACTGAGCTATGCAAATGCCCCTACTTGCTATATTTTAATTGGATTATCTTATTCAATCTTTTCATAATGCTGTGAGGTTGGTACTCTTCACCCCACTTTACAAGACACTGAAATTTAGAGTGTTAAGGGATATCTGGTTTAGATAGGGTAGAGGATGCACATGTTAATGGGGAGGCCATAATTTAAACTCAGAGCTTAGATGCTAAACTCAGCTTTACTACCTATACTGGCCATGTCAGCAATCTTAACTATGTCCCAAAGGAATGAGGACATTGCTTAGAATTTTTTAAAGAGCAGCATTACTATATTTCCGTTTTAAGAAATAGGAGGTACATATTTCAGTTCAAATCTCAGAAAATCCCAAAACTTTGCCTTATAATTATTTCTGCCTTATAAATCAAATTTAATTTTTGGCATGAGCCACCATTCCACTGGTAAAGTGAAAGGTGAAAATCTTGGTCAGTTTTGAGGTCTTATGCTCATTGATGAGAGCTTGGCCATGAGCAATTACTGGCTTGAAATGATTATAAGCAATTGATGTTTGCATTTGCATATTCTTAATTTTGCTGGTTCTTCTCTGAACAGTATAGGCAGGTTCCCAAGCATTCTTGTTAGGAATGCTCTTTTGGGTCTGCAATTATCTTAGCCAACTCTAGAGTATCCACTGGCTCAGTAGGTAGATATGCTGCTCTCAGAAGACACCGTCACAGTGATCTCTCCACTTAGTTTGTGCACCAGTCAGAAAGTCTGTGTAGATTTTTGAAATAGGAGCAATGCATCCACAGCCACAACCACTACCACCAAATATTTCCTACATCAGGGTAGTTTTGGAGGCTCCATGGTGTCAGCAACTCTGATTCCTTCCAGTTCTCTTCTCTATGTTTAGGGTGAGACCCTTATCCTCATGCTTCCTACTCTATGAAATTAAAAAAAAAAAAAAAAAACCACTCCATATAGGTTAAGTCACTTTTATTTGGGTATAGTTATTGAAGTCAAAAGCATGTTAACTAATTTAGCTTATATGTGCAGAGAAGAATCATCTGAGAATTTTTGCTAGCGAAGAGAGAAGACCCTGTGGTTAGAGAGAAGGTTGAAGATAAAAGAAATAAAAGGGAAGGCCAAGGCAAAGCAAAGTCCCAGAGTAGGTGAAAGGATGGGCTAATTGGGAACAGTGGAAGTGGTGGCCTGCAGTGGGAGAATGGACGCATCATTCTCCATGACTGATGAAAAGGAGACAGAGTGGATGTGAATGTAGATGTTAGAATGTGTTGTGGTGGTAAAAGTATCTTCATCGTGAAGCCAAATGCAATGATTTCTGGAAAGTTAAGTAGTTTGCTTGGTCAGAGGCCTTCAGAAATGTAGGAAACATTTCACAGAGAAATTGAGAGGAATGGTGATCAAATAAAATGATTTAAAGGCAACATTGGAACCAAGCTGAGTTTGTAGACCACAGACATGGAGTGGCTGTCAATTAGAAGCTTCTAGAGTAGTTGGAAAATGCATCCCATGTTTGGGTTTTCTCTCATAATTAAGACAGAAGGACTGATCTGCAAAAGAGTTGATGTTGGGAATATGAGTTACGTGAACAACTGCTGCATCCACAATTGGGTAGGGAAGGAAGAAAAACCAGGAAGACTGAAGAAAAACAGAGAGAGCAATAAAAACATGAGGATTGCATAGATGGCATCTATGGAGTGTCTACTATATGTCAGGTGCTCTGCTGCGTAAAGCATCATCTCACTGAATATGCTTTCCAGCCCCAGGGACTGGTATGATTCCCCTTGTCCAGATGGGGATCAATTTAGCATTAAGACGTTGAATAATTTTATTTGAGAAACCATTACATTTACACCTAAAATTAAGTCCCAGACCTGTCTGACTTCGATGTCTTAAGTTCTCAACTTCCCAAGGGTCTGCAGTTTACTAAGAAAGCAAAAGCTGTAGAAATGGATTCAACACACATGCACAGGTAGGAGGCTGTGGTCTCCGGGTAGGACATTGAAGGTCAAAGGTTCATAATTTAAGGTAACATGCTAATGCCTAGACTGAGGATGTGTGTAACTGAAGTTGAACAGAGGCAAAGGTTACTTGATAGTCAATTATTGGTCCCAAGTACTTGTTCTCACTTTGCTACAAAAGAGTTACTTGTATTCAGCAGGATTCTTTTACCTTCAGATTCTAACTCAAACACTGTTGGACAAAAAAAAAAAAAAAAAAAAAAAAAACAATTTATTAAAATCATGTCTCATGAGCATTAATGAACCTGGGCTATAGGAAAGACTGGAACAAGGGGCAGGGGGGATGGAGGGAAATTCAAACCATCTTGGAAAACTACCCTCTTCTCTCTGCTCACAACTTCATCTGCTCTAGAGGGTACATACAACAGCTGAAAATGGTTTGCCTCCATTTCGGGGATTATACACCAGTTCCATTTAGTGTACTACCTATCTTGAAATCTAGTTTTCCAATTTGTTGGAAAAAGGACTAACTGGGAGTTAAATGCTCACCATAAAATTGTATTATACAAAGTGTTTGCTATAAAGGGGGCAGTGGTGATGAGAAGCAGTTTCCTCAGAAAAGGGAATGAGCAGATAACCCTCATATCGTCCTTCTTCCTATCGACGGATCTATTCTTATTATCTGGAAGAAATATCCTTCCAATTTCTAAGATCTAATTTCTGTGAGAATTTATCTCTCCATACTCTCAGCCTACTGCCTCTTATATTTTTGTGATGGTTTTCTTCCAAAATAACTTAAAGGTGGAAAATTAACAGAATAAACTGTTGTCTACCAGGAAACCACAATGAACATACTCAAGAATCTCAAACAAGTTATAATTGATTTTAAAACTTTCTAGATCTTGTGCTTGTTTCTAGAATTCCTTTTTCAGTTCCCAATTCTGACAACATCTCAATTACCTGGGAATTACAGGGTTTTGGGAAGTCATTATTTTCCTTTGACTATTTACACTAAGATGGATTACCAAACAGGGAAATTGTTTATATGCCATGTTGGAATGGGTGGTAATTAAATTGGAATTGATAAGTCTTTTAAATAAAGAATCACCATAAGTGGCTGCATTAATTATTACATACTATCAGTGCCATTAAGGTGACTAAAACCTTGTTCTCACTAATGGATATAGAGAGAACGTTATTTCTAAGTTTCTCCTCATTAGTGAGTTCTCAGAGGAAGCAGAAATAGTTTTGGATATGTTTTATGCTCAGGGGTTGGAAGGAAAAAGCTACTAAAATTTTGTTGAATATCTACTTTATAACTACTAAAAGGAGAGGATAAATTATTCACAAATTATTAATTTGAGTCACTCTTAGGGGAGCGGCTATAAACTCATCAGCAAAGTATGTGCTTACAGCACATAAAATTGCTCTGTCAAGAGACCATCAGACCATTTTCCCTTTGAGTTCTGTGTTTCCTTTTTCACTTAAGTAGAATTTGCAGAATCCTGGCTCCTGAAGGGATTAGGACAATCTTCCATGGGTGAATTGGTAAGTGTGGAGGCTTTGCTGCTAGGGGAGGAGCCAAGGTGATAAAAGGCTCTCTGAACAAGGAGGGAAGGATTCTGTGATTGCCACAAGAGGCAGCAGTGTACTCCTCTGCCACAGAGCACCCCAGAGGGGCCGGAATCTTGGCTGGGTGAAAGTTGTTTGGTTATCTATGTATGAGGTTTCAGCTTTTAACCTGATGGTCCAGTGCTCCACATACGGTCAGCAGAGAGGGCCCTGGTGAGGATCAGTGCTCTGAGAACACCCGAAGATCTGGGATAGCATTCTCCATGAAATCATGCAACAGAAAGCAATAGTAATTTCAGAGAACTAAAGCCTCGCCTTTCTCATGATTTCACAGATTTGATACACAGCAGGTTTCAGGTATAATCCAAACAAGAGAAGGAAGGCACTGAAGAGTTGCTGTGGATGGACTTCTCTTTGACCTTGGCAACAAATGATATGGAATGATTTGGTATATTAAATGTATACATACATTTGTATATATAGATCATACAAAATATATATTATAAAAATGTCCTTATGTTCTGTGTGTTATATAATAGCTAACATATACATATTATATTTAATGTTTACTATAATTCTACAAAGAAGATAATACTATACTCACCTAGACAGATAAAGTAACCAAGGCTCAGGGATAAATAATGACATGCCAAAGATTAAATATAAGATGTCAAAGTAAGAACTGAAACTCAGATCATTCTACCCTTCTTTCTTTCCTTTCTTTTTTTTTTTTTTAATGTTTATTTGCTTTTATTTTTTTGAGAGAGAGAGAGAGTGTGTGTGTGCAAATTGGCGAGGGGCATAAAGAGAGGAGAGAGAGAATCCCAGCAGGCTCCAAGCTCAGTGCAGAGCCCAATGCAGGGCTCAAACCCACACACTGTGAGACAATGACCTGAGCTGAAATCAAGAGTCAGATGCTTAACTGACTTAGCCATAGAGGTGCTCCTCTTTCCTCTTCTAAAATATCTACATATATGTAGAGAGATACATGTATAAATATATCCATAGAAAGATACGTACATACTAAAATATACAAATATCTGTGGCCTTTACATATGTATGACTCTTTCCCTCTCTCCCTATAATTCTCTCTCACCTTTTCCCTTTATCTCTCTCAATATATGCCTTTCTTCTTCTCTCTATTCACATACAAGGTCAAATATCTCAATTATTCTTTTAGAGCAAGTAAATAAATTTTGCTTAAATATTCACACTACTAGGGCGATCAACTGTCCTAGTTTGCCCATGAGTATCCCAGTTTTAGAGCTGTAGTCCCATGTCCTGAGAAATCCCTCAGTCCCAGGAAAATTAGGACAGCTGGTCATCTCTAGCTAACTTTCCCATTATTATTCTCTTCCTGATATTTGATGATCCTGTATTTCTGGGCACTGATTCACCCATGCTATGCTACATTCCTCTAGCATATTTGTAACATGAGGTGATTATGTATGGTTCATGTCTACTTAAAAGTTGAGGGTAATAATAAAGAATTTCAATTAAGATTAGGAAAGAAGTTTGAATTAAGTCTTAGATATAGCTAATCTAAAACATTTTAATCATTTATTGCCACAGAAATGTTCTCCAGTGATTAAGATTCTTCTTGGCTTTCATTCCCTTCATATACTTTCAGTCTCCTGCTGTCTCACTTTCTCTGTCCCTCTTTTCTCTCTCTCAATTCTTCTTACATTTTTTTATCCTCCTTTACAAAACCCTTCTCTTTAATCCAAGGCTTTCTCTACAAAATTCAAAATTGTTTTCTTTTTTTGCAGAGAAATTAATCCATCCCCTAGAATCTTTACTTCTCTATATAAAGAGACTACATATATATTTTTCCCAAGACAATAAAACCACTTGACTTCAACATGAATTATTCCACTCTCCTAAAAGGCCAAAGTTTGGTAGTTAGTGTTTATTTTAAGTAGCATTGTCCTTCACATCACATTTTTGATTAGATATATAAATTACAGAGCATATTTCTTTTTTTAAGTTCATTTTTCATTTATTTTGAGAGAAAGAGATAGAGGGCAAGCAGCAGAGGGGCAGGGAGAGAGGAAATACAGAATCCCAAGCCAGATACATGCTGTCAGTGCAGAGCCCAATGGAGGGCTTGAACTCATGAACTATGAAATCATGATCTGAGCAGAAACCAAGAGTCAAATGCTTAACCCACTGATCTACCCAGGTGCCGCATGGAGGACATTTCTTGAGCCCAGTTGAAAAACATTCCCAGCAGGGGGATGTAATTTCCTCACTTCATGAAAATATAGATTTTCTTGGGAAACAGCTTTTATAGAACAAATTCTGTGCACTTGTCTACGTGTTACCAGGTGTCCAACAATAGTAAGTGAAAGAGCATGAAGGGCATTCTGGAACTCTATTACATTTCTAGAATGGACACTGTAGCATGTCCCTTATGGCTAGGGAGAAACTTTTCTTATTCATGAGTCATGATAAAATCATATTAGATCAGGAAAAGAAAATATCATGTGACTCATGTTCTGCACTATTGCATCTTCTGCCTGATGCCAAGCCATTAGGTCAGTGGAATGCTTAAAAATTCCAGGTTCAGAGCCACATACAGAACTTCACTTTGAAATTCAAGGACATACTAGATACAGGGGTCTTTGTTTCCTCTCCCTTACCTCTGTGGCATACTCTCCTGGCCCATTTTTTGTATTTTAATCCAGACTCCAATTACCTCATAGCTTCATTCCTAGGCATTATGATTCTTGGTATTTACTCCATTTCTGACTTCCACTTATTCAAAATTCCACTTTTACTTCACATATACATATCTTTGATGACTTAATTATGTCCTTGCACAGTCAAATTTGGAATTGCATCTTGGTTTTAAGTTTACTCTGCCTTTGTTGCTTTGAGATCCCTACTCCTTAAAGCATCATCGGCAGAGGGTCCTAAAACTTACGTGGCCCCTCGCATGCCATTTCCTAAGAGTAGTACAGTATTTTAGAAAGAAGAAGATAGGTTACATTTCTACATAAGCAATTCTGACAAATTATTTAACAGAATGCCAAAAGAAAGGAATATGGTATGAAACTCCAATAAATGTTCTTTTTTCTCATTCAAAATGATATTATGTTTAACACCAAATTTTGCACTTGTAATTTTGTATTCCCTTTCTTAAAAAGATTCCCCTTAAATTGCATAACTTTAGTATGGCTGCTGACAACAGATCTTCAAGGACTTGTATCCCTAGGATAGATTGGGTTCCCATTTTTTCACCAGAGACTGTCACTAACCAGTATCAAAATATATGAATAAAGGTGACATGTTAAGGAGAAACAGGATATGTACAGAGCTTCAAGATTCTTCTACTATGATATTTATTAATTACTTTGGTGACTTTATCATACTTTTACACATTATTTGACACTCTTCTCTCTAGGAGGTAGAACTTAATTATCTTCTCTTTAGAGTGGGTGCTGGACTTAATGACTCACTTCTGATGAATTGATTATAGGAAGGGGAAAATACTAATTCTAGAGTGCATCTGACAGATATCACCTTAGTAAGTAATCAGGGTCAACATTATAAGTCATGTTAATTTCATGTGCCCTCACCCCAGTGATGTGATGAGAAAGGTACATCATGTCTACAGTATTCTTTTTCCACACTATTAACCCCTGGGAGTGGGGAAGACGGGAGCCTGAGAAACTCTCACAAATTCGATGAAATTAAAAAGATATGATGATGAAATAAAACTTTGTGTTATGGGTTGAAATATGTCCCCACAAAATACAAATGATGAAGTCCTAATCTCCATCACCTCAGAATGTGGCTGTTTTAGAAGTAAGGACTTTAAAGAGGTAATTAAAATTAAATTAAGTTAGAGGCAGGAGGATGGTGGCATGGTAGGAGGGCCTAGGTTAACCTTGTCCCACAAATGCAACTAGATAGTAATCAAATCATCCTAAATACCTCAGAAATCTATAATTCCATCAGAACAAAGTCCACAACTAAAGGGAGAAAAGAGGCCACATCAAAGATAGGAAGTCCAGAGACACGGTTCAGGGGAGAAACTGGTCCCAGGAGCTCTGAAAGGGAGGGAGGAAGCTATGGTTGCAGAGAAGTGTATGCAAGACAGAAACCCACAGGGGAATGCATAAGAAGAATGTTTCCCCAATGTCACTGGCTCAAAAAATGAGAGGCTTAATTGTGTGACTTCTTGCAACCAGTGGTGCTTAAAGCCTAGAGTGTTAAAGGTCAGCAGGCTTGGCTTGGATAGAGCCCAGAGGGCACTGTGCTTCTCTTAGAGAGAAGGCAGGCAAACAATCCCGGGGTAGACAGTGTGGAAACAGTGATCTGATGAGTCTCTGGGGCACACAGTGACAAGATTATTTGCTCTTCTCTGCGGGTGTCCTTGAGAGGCAGTGTTCACTGAGACATCTCTCCAGGAAAAAGGAAGCTGGCCAGTGTCATTCTCTCCCTCACACCTCAACATAAACAAAGAGCCACCTGCGGGAAATATCACATTGGCTGCCTAACGTGCTTATACCAAGCCATATCTCCCTGTGCTCTGGTGGGTCTGCCCTTCTCATTCAGATTTGCCTCTGTCCCAGAACTTCAGGATCCTCCCCTCATAGTCCAGCACAAACCCCTGTCCACACCACATCTCCTGATCAGAGTCTTGCAGTTCCTAAGTTCCAGTGAAGATGGTCACAGGTCACATTTAACAAGCAGAGCAGAGCACACTTTGAGAAAATTGCCACATTCTGGCTGAGGACTAAAAACTGCCCACGGTAGGGAAGGAGAACCTCTGTAGATGACTGGCCTAAAGGATAAAGCAGCCAGAACACAACAGTAGATTGCACCCAGCACACACTGGAGAAGCTTTCTTAACCACCAGACCCTGGGCGCTACATGACTTCTTAGGAGCAGGAGATATAACTGCCTTTTCTAAAACAGAGAAGCCGACAGAGAATTAGACAAAATAAGAAGACAGAGGAATTTATCCCAAATAAAAGAACAAGATAAGGCCATGGCCAGAGAATGAAACAGATATGAATAACAGGCCTGATGAAGAATTTAAAGCAGTAATCATAAGGATACTCACTGGACTTGAGAAAAGAATGGAAGACATCAGTGAGTCCCTTGCACAGAGATAAAAGAATTTAAAAAGAACCAATCAGAGTTGAAGAGTGCAGTAGTGGGATTAGAAATAAGTATGATGCAATGAGCAGAAGGCTGAAAAAAACAGAGGAATGAATTAATGACCCAGAAGACAAGTTAATGGAAAGCAACGAAGCTGAACAAAAGAGAGAAAGAATTACGCACCACAAGAATAGACTTAGGGAGCTCAGTGACTCCATCAAATATAATAACATTTCTATTACAGGAGTCCCAGGAGAAGAAGAGAGAGAAAGGGGACAGAAAATTTATTTGATAAAATAATAGCTGAAAACTTGACTAATTAGGGAAAAGGAACAGACATCCAGATCCAGGAGGCACAGAGAATTCCTATTAAAATCAACAAAAGGCCAATGTGAAGACATATGTAATTAAATTTGCAAAATATAGTGATAAAGAAAAATATCTTAAAAGCTGCAAGACAAGAGAAGTCCTTAACTTACCAGGGAAAATCCATAAGGCTAGCAGGAGATTTTTCTACAGAAATTTTGCAAGCTAGACGGGAGTGGCATGATATATTCAAAGATTGAAGAGGAAAAATCTGCAGCCAAAAATACTCTATCCAGCAAGGCTATCATCCAGAATATAAGGAGAGAGACAGCTCTTCCCAGACAATCAAAAGCTAAAGAAGTTCATGACCACTAGACCAGCCCTGCATGAAATATTAAAGGGGACTCTTTGAGTGGAAAAGAGAGAACAAAAGTGACAGTATAAAGGTAGAAAACACAAAAGCAATAAAGTAAATATTTCTGTAAAAAAACAAACAAGTGACTGATTTTAAAAAAGATTATAAAATATATTAACACATATCTAAAACATGAGCAGGAAAGGAGAAAGGAATAGTTTCAAATGTGAATGACTCAATGTAGACTGCTATATGTGAAAGTACAAGCCTAATGGTAACCACATATCAAAAACCACTAATAAACACGCAAAGAATAAAGAGGAAAAAACCAAATACATCACTAAGGAAAATCAACAAAACATGAAAGAGAGAAAGAAGGAATCAGAGAAAATCTTCAGAAATAACCACAAAACAGTAATAAGATGGCAATAAATACATATTTAACAATAATTACTTTGAATGTAAATGGACTAAATGTTCCAATCAAAAGACACAGGAATCAGAATGGATTTAAAAAACAAGAATCATCTATGTGCTGCCTACAGGAGACTCATTTTAGACCTAAACCAACTGAAGATTGAAAGTTAGAGGATGGAGAAACACATATAATGCAAATGGATGTCAAAAGAAATCCAGAGTAGCAATACTTATGTTGGACAAAACATACTTCATTTTTTAAAAAATGTTTTAAAGCGTATTTATTTTGAGAGAGGAGCAAAGTGATTGGGGGAAAGGCAGAGAGAGAGAGAAAGAAAGAGAGAGAGCATCATAAGCAGACTCCACTCTGCCAGCACAGAGCCCGATGTGGGGCTCGAACCCACAAAACTATGAGATCATAACCAGAGCTGAAACCAAGAGTCATGCACTTAACCAACTGAGCCGCCCAGATATCCCAACAAAATATACTTTAAGACAAAGACTGTAACAAGGGACAAAGAGGGCACTATATAATAATAAAGGGCAAGCTCCAACAAGAGGTTATAATAATTGTAAATGATTATGCAATCCACACGAAAGCACCAAAATATATAAAACAATAACAAACACAAAGGAAATAATTGATAATAATAAAATAATAGTAGGGGACTTTAGTACCCCACTTACATCAATGAACAGATTATCTAGCCAGAAAATCAACAAGGAAACAGTGACTTTGAATGACACACTGGGCCAGTTGCACTTACCGAATATTCAGAACATTCCATCCTAAAAAGCAGAATACACATTCCTTTCAAATGCACATGAAACCTTCTCCAAAATAGATTACAAATCAGGCAATAAAACAGGCCTCAACAAGTTCAAGAAGACTGAAGTCACAACCATGTACATTTTCTGACCACAATGCTTCCTAGTGAAACTAGGAATTAATCACAAGAAAAATTCTGGAAAGTACATAAATACGTGGAGGTTAAATAACATGCCACTAAACGATGAATGGGTCAACCAGGAAATAAAAAAGGAATAAAAAATGCATGCAAACAAACGAAAATGGAAATCACAGTCCAAAACTTTGGGATGCAGCAAAAGTGGTATAAAGTATAAAGCAGTACAGGTCTACCTCAAAAAGCAAAAATATATCAAATAAACCACCTAACTTTACCTAAAGGATCTATTAAAAGAACAACAAATAAAGGTGAGAGCCAGCAGAATGAAGGAAATAATAAATATTAGAGCAGGAATAAATGACATAGAGGTGAGAAGAAGAAAAAAAAACACAAGTCAATGAAACCAGGAGCTTATTCTTTGAAAAGATCAAAAAAATTGATAAGCCTCTAGTCAGACTTATCAAGAAAGGAAAGAGAAAGGACCCAAATAAATAAAATTACAAATGAGAGAGAAGAAATAGCAACCAATTACACAGAAATGTGAACAATTATAAGAGAATATTACAAAAAGATATATGCCAAAATACTGAACAACCTAGAAGAAAAGGAATAAATCCCTCGAAACATATAAATTACCAAAACTGAAACAGAAAGAAATAGAAAATTTGAACAGACCCCAAAAGACCAAAGAAACCAACTCAGTAATAAGAAAAAACCTCTAACAAACAAAGTCCAGAACCACATGGCTTTACAGATGAATTCTACCAAATATTTAGAAAACAAGTTAATACCTATTCTTCTCAAACTATTCAATAAAAAACAGAAAAGGAAGCAAAACTTCCAAATTCACTCTATAAGGCCAGCACTACCCTGAAACCAAAACCAGAGAGACACTGTAAAAAAAAAAAAAAAAAAAAAAA
>NW_024081922.1:102921-111970 GCF_003009895.1 Hyaena hyaena
AAAAAAAAAAAAAAAAAAAAAAAGCAGCAGAAAGAGAAATTAAGGGGGCACCTGGGTGGCACAGTGGGTTAAGTGTCCGACTTCAGCTCAGGTCATGATCTCATGGTTTGTGAGTTCAAGCCCTGCGTCGGGCTCTGAGCTGACAGCCAGCTCAGAGCCTGAAGCCTGTTTCAGATTCTGTGTCTCCCTCTCTCTCTGACCCTCCCCTGCTCACACTGTCTCTCTCTCTTTCTGTCAGAAATAAATAAATAAACATTAAAAATTTATTAAAAATAAAAAAGAAGGAGCAATTAAGGAATCAATCCTGTTTACAATTGTTCCAAAATAAGATATCTAGAAATAAACCTAACCAAAGACGTGAGAGATCTGTACTCTGGAAGTGATAAAGTCCTGAAGGCATTGACGATAACACAAAGAAATGTTAAAATGCCTATACTATCCAAAGCAATCAACACATTTAATGTAATCTCTATCAAAATACCAACAACATTTTTCCCAGAGCTAGAACAAACAATTCTAAAATTTGTATGGAACCACAGACCTTGAATAGCCAAAGCAAATCTGAAAAATAAAAACAGAATTAGAGGCATCACAGTTCTGGACTTTAAGTTATATTACAAAGCTGTAGTAGTAATCAAAGAATATGGTAATGGCAGAAAAATAGGCACACAGGTTAATAGAACAGATTAGAAAACTGAGAAATGAACCCACAATTATATGGTCAATTAATCTTTGACAAAGCAGGAAAGAGTATCCAATGGGAAAAAGACTGTCTCTTCAGTAAATAGTGTTGGGAAAACTGGCCAGCAAAAGAATGAAACTGGGCCACTTTCTTACACCCTACACAAACATAGATTCAAAAAGGGGTTAAAGACCTAACTGTGAGATCTGAAACCATAAAAATCCTAGAAGAGAATATAGGCAGTGACTTCTTTGACATCAGCTCTAGCAACTTCTTTCTAGTTAGGTCTTCTAGCCAAGGAAAACAGAAGCAAAAATAAACTATTGGGACTACATCAAAATAAAAGCTTCTGCACAGTAAAGGAAACAAGCAGCAGAGCTAAAAGACAACCTATAGAATGGAATAAGAAATTTGCAAATGGAATATCCAATAGAGGGTTAATATCCAAAATATATAAGAATCTTATAAAACTCAACACACACACAAAAACAAATGATCCAATTAAAAATGGCATAAGACATAAGCAGACATTTTTTTCAAAGACATACAGATGGCAGCAGACACATGAAAAGATGCTCAACATCCCTTTTCATCAGGGAAAGGCAAATCAAAACTACAATGAGATATCGCTTCATACCTGTCAGAATGGTTAAATTCAACAACAAAAGAAATGACAGTTGTTGGCAAGGATGTGGAGAGAGGAGAACTCTCTTGAATTATTGGTGGGTATACAAACTGTTGCAGCCACTATGAAAAACAGTACAAAGGTTTCTCAAAAAGTTAAAAAAAATATAGAACCACCCTACAACCTAGCAATTACCTACTAGGTATTTACCCAAAGAATACAAAAATATTAATTCAAAGAGATACGTGTCCCTGATGTACATAGCAGCATTATCTACAATAGCCAAATTATAGAAAATATCCAAGTGTCCATGAATTAATGAATGGATAAAGAACAGGTGGTGTGTGTGTATTTATGTGTGTGTGTATGTGTGTGCATGTCTATATATAAAATCAAAATTTTTAAAAGTTTTTTTAATTAAAAAAATGTTATATATAGGGTACCTAGGTGGCTCAATTGGATAAGCATTGAACTTCAACTCAGGTTGTGATCACACAATTTGTGAATTTGAGGCCTGTGTCGGGCTTGTCGTGACAGCTCAGAGCCTGGAGCCTGCTTCAAATTCTGTGTCTCCCTCTCTCTCTGTTCCTCCCCTATTCATGCTCTGTCTCTCTCTCTCTCAAAAATAAATGTTTTTAAATATTATATATAATATAGATATGAATAAATATAGATATGTTTCTATATCTATTCTATCTATTCTATTATATATATATTATATGTATAATGGAAATTAGTAATAAAAAATAATTAAATCATGTCATTTGCAACAACGTGGATGGAGCTAAAGAGCATTATGATAAGCAAAATAATAAGCCAGTAATAGAAAGACAAATACCACATTATTTTACTCATATGTGGAATTTAAGAAACAAAACAAACAAGCCAAGGAAGAAAATAGAGACGGAGGCAGACCAAGAAACAAGACTTTTAACTGTAGAGAACAAATAGATGGTTACCAGAGGGAAGATGGATGGGGGGTGGGTGAAATATGTGGTGGGGATTAAAGAGTGCACTTGTCATGATGAGCATGAGGTATTATATGGAAATGTTGAATCACTGTATTGTATATCTGAAACTAATATTATACTGTATGTTAACTGGAATTTAAATTAAAACTTTAAAAAGATTAAATGAGGTCATTAGGATGAATCTTAACCCAATATGACTGGAGTCTTTGTAAAAATAGGAGATTAGGGCACCAACACACAGCAATGGAAAATCATGTGGGGACACAGGAAGAAGATAGCCATCCACAAGTCAAGAAGAGAGGCATCAGAAAAATATCAACCCTGTTTACCCCTGATAATGGACTTGCAGCCTCTAGAACTGTGAGAAAACAAATATCTGCTATTTAAACCACTCAGTCTGTGGTACTTTGTTATGGCAGCCCTAGAAAATTAATATACAAAGTGTCCTAGGTTGGATTTTAAAAACAAAATGATCATTAGTGAAAAAACCTAGTTAACAGTATTGTGCACATATTGATTTCTTAGTTTTGACAAATGCACTAGACGTTAAGATGGAAAATGTTAACAGTAGAGGAAACTAAGTGAAGAGTATATGAGAGCTCTCTCTAGCATCTTCGATTATTTTTCAAAGATATAATTCTCTCAAAATAATTTTTAAAAAAATATAAGGACAAGGATTTTAAAAAATGCACAAGACAGGACATCCCAGAAAACAAAAACAAAGACAAAAAAACAAAAACAAATCACCTAGCTTCCCTATGAAAATGTAAAATAAAAGGGGCACATTGAGGTGAAATCAGGGAAGAGACTGTCATGGGGAAGGGTGCCAAGCAGCTGTTTCTTTTTTTTTTTTTTTTTTTCAACATTCTCTGCATGCTCAGGTGGGTGCTTTTCGTACAGCACTTCACTTGATCCTCAAGTAACCTTAGTTATAATTATTGGAATCTCTTCTCATTTTAGCCTTGAGAAAATGAAATCTGATTCCCAACTTTTCAAAGGATTGGCGAACAAGGGATTCAAAGGAACTTCATCTTGTGGGGTCAACACACTGAACACTGATGCCAGGGTCCTTACCTTCGATTAAATTTCCTTTATCATTACAGTGATCACTCCTTCGTTTTTTATGTACATCCCATCCATCACCAACAAGAGTCACTGCAGACTCCTAAATGTTTCTCTTGCACAAGTATTTCCCCTTTAATACTGCTACCAAGATGATGATACAGGTAGCTTCTAATCTAGAGGGCCTAGAAGGCCTCTGGAGCCTCAAGATGTGAACTCACAGTATTCGAGAAAACTAACAATGGCTTCATAGTTCTGTTTTACATAATGGCTTCTATTGTACTTTAGAAAAGCATCCCATGTCCTTGACAGGGCTTGTCTCTTTCTCCATCCTCATCAAGGAATACACTTGCTCGCTGTTTCTGAATCAAAATACAGGCTCAATACATAGGTGTTAAACAAGTGAATAAATGAAAAATTCATAAGAGAAAGTATTTGAATGCACAGCTTAAGTTTCTACCATCACCCAGTGAGATAGACGAGAGGCAGATAATTAAGTACAACATTCTGAGTCCTATGAGAGGCATGTGAAGAGAGTCAAGGGTGAGGTTTAACTGCAGAGGTCAGGCAAGGAATGAAGCGTTTATGACTTTACATCTGAGTTTTGAAGGACGTTTAGGAATTCCTTTTCATGCAAAGGGAAGAATAATGTTTCAGACTCAGGAAGCAGCACATACAGCTGTGCAGAGATACAAGCTAAACCAAGACTTCTAGAGAACTCTGAGCCCTTGCCCCTGTTTGATGTGAGTTAATCACACTTAAAATTTGCAGGCTGACTCAGCATACTGTCTTGAACCTACTGTTACTTGAACACACAAAGTATGCTTAAAGTATAGTCTTTATACATAGCTATGGATGTTCAGAAACTTAGAGGATTAGGTTTATATAAATAAAGCAATTTGTATATTGTAGTAACAATAGATTGTAGCTGTTATTTGCCTGTCAATATTAAATCTTAACTCAGGTGACATTTTTCTTTTACCAGAAATAGGATTGTGTAAGTCTGTAGCCATAACTATATATAAACAAAGTAAAACTCTGTGTTTTGGAACTTGAACTCTAGGAGGGAGGATAGATAAAAAGTCAGATGTATTTAATTGAGATGGTACTTATAAGATTTTTTTTTTTTTTTGCTAAGGCATGAAGAGAGAACATTTAGATAGTGCATTACTTTTTTAAAAGAATACTTCAATAGACAAAAATATCTGCTAAAGAGCAATCATGAGACTCAGTAGGGACCCTGAACTTAAGATACAGGGGAAAAAAAGTAAAAATTGTTTTATATTTCCATTCTTAAATAGTCTAAGTGTCCTTAATTGCCATAATTTAAATGTCCAATCTGACAGACATGTTCCAGAAAAAGTATGTGCATCTTAAATGATTCAGAAATCTTCTCTGGTCCTGGGTTGATAAGCACTCATCTCCATGAATAATTTTACCCTTCATGAAGTACAAATTCTGGATATTAGAAATCTCAGTGAGAATTTACATAACATCCCTTTTTGTAGAAATCCTTCCATAAGATACCTTACAAGAATACATTATATATGACCTTAGCCCCATTATGTAGATAGAGAACAAACCAATACTGAGTTCATTTAAGAAGCAGACTCTGAGGAATTAATTTGGAAACTCTAATATGCAGGCTGAAGAAACCCAGACCTAGTGTAATGCATGGAGCAGGCCCTTTGTTACCAGGCTCATCTGATTGTCAAACAAAACGCTACCCTGGGTACACTGTAAGACACTGTAAGTGCTGACAGCTTCTGCATTTATAAAATACTGTAATTCCTATATCATAGAGTTAGTGTAAAGACTACATGATCTTAAAAATGTATAGCAAATTGTATCTTTAAATCCTAGCAGCAGTTTTCTTCCTGCCCCTAGTATTTTATTTTATCCATTGTCTTCCTATTGCAGACAACCAGGACATTCCACTTTTAACAAGTCAGAGAAGAATCACAGGGTGGGACACGATGAAGATACAAATACAGCCTTCCATCAGAGGAGGTGTCAGGCATGGGAGAATACAGATGATACTAAGAGGAGAACTCATTCCACTGAAGTTAGAGAAGGTCCTCTTTACTGGGAGGAGAGAGAAGAGCTAGGAAGCAAAGGGTAATTAGGCTCAAAGGGTTCTTAAGGGAATCCCGTGCCCTCCCCCGTGGCCGATTCCACTTGTGTGGCCCTAGGCGGAGGGGTGAGAGAGCCTGAGTGAGTGATGAGGGAACCCTCTAGACACAACAGAGGAGGGAGCCCCGTGCAGAAGCATAGAGCCCGAGTGGGCAGAAGGGCAACACCAGAGGAGGCAGTGTTGGAGTAATGCAGGGTACAGTGTCAGAGCCTGAGGGGGAAAAGGGATATGTGAGAGAGGGCAGGAAGCTGCTAAACAGTAAACTCATTACATACAAGGGGGACAGACCGAACAAGTAAGTGTTTCAGGATAGTGGGAGCCAGGTTCCTTACTGTTTGAGAAAGGAGGTACATTCATGAAAAGAGAGAAATCTAGAATCAATTTTACTGTGTAGAATAAGAACTAGACGGATCAGTGTGAGCAAGTCCATGGTTTTCAATTGAAATAGAAATAAATTGAGCTGTGGGTCTGGGCTTAGTGACACCCCAACAATGATGACACACTCACAGGTCTTGGTTTCAGGGCAGCAAAAACTTGTATGACTCTTCAAGGATACCAGATCCCACAGTCCTAAAGCAGGTGATTGCCCTAAATCAAGTTTTGGGAAGATGCTGCAAAGCCTCATCTGTGCAGGCTGCCCAAGTCCACGCCTGGCAATGATGTTACAGGTATAAGGATTCTACCACTTCCTACTTCCAAATCTCATGGCATTAAGTCTCAGTGAGGGAATGCAAGCTAGAATGTATTGGCAATAAATTCTGGGGAATGTACTTAATAGACTTTCATACCAGTCTCTGAAACATACACAGGAGGGTAGAAGCAAGTGGAGTGCATTGCTGGTGTCAAACAGAAACTAAATGTGTGCATACATGCATGAATGTGTGACTGATATATAATTGCCTGTGGTTGTATTTAGGCTTTGGCTTCCAGGAAAGTAAGAAATTTCCTCCTCTTTTTCTTATTTATTATATTCTATGATTATTAATAAAACCCAGTGTGTTTTGAAGAGCAGAAGAATTTGTAGTAATTATTTTATAACTAAAATGCTACCATTGTAATTTTTATATGCTTGTTCGTCAATATTTAAAATTCTCATCGGTAAAATGCAAATGTTCAATTTTAGGTACAGTTTCATGATTAGTCTGCATTGACAAACCCCAGTATATGCTACAGAAAATCATTCCCGTTTCAAGGCAAGTCCTGATACCCATGTCTCTGAAGTAAATGTTATAAAAACACAAATAAGGAAATTAAATGCCTAATAAAATATTTATGACATTTGAATAGAGTTTATATTACCCTTATGATGAAGTTGTGTTTGATTTTGGCTTGTAATTATAGTATTTTATGAACAAGAAGTAATAATATAGCCGTGAAAATAATAATCTCTCCATTATTGAAAGGCTACCCTTTTATATTGGAATTTTCTTGAACAATTAACATATACCAGGATATTTATGAGAAAAAACTATTCCCTTTATATAGTGACCAAAAATATAATATGACTAGGAATCCACTTACCAAAAATGCACAAGACCTATATGAAGAAATTTTTAACATGCTACTCATCATAAAGAACTCTGTTGGAGTATGTGTTTGTATGTGTGTGTGTGTGTGTGTGTGTGTGTGTGTGTGTGTGTGTGTCCTGCTATATATTCCTTTTAAAGAAACAATAACAATTTAACAAAGCAAGTGGCAAACTGTCAAGTGGACAAGGGGGCCAATAGTTTGCAGGTCTGATTGGTGGAAAGCAACACAACAATGGAGTAACTGGAGATTTAACAGGGAGCTCTGGGAGATGAGACCACCATGGTGGACTTGCAGAGCTACAATAGATACCCCAGGTTGACTGAAGGCAATATGCATGTGCAACAGAGATCAGATAGGGCCAGGGCACTGACACATCCTTGCTGACAAAACCTACATGCATATGTAGACGAAAAGTGAGGGAGACTGGTGCAGAGTAAAAGCTGGAGCAGACTTTTATGTTTGCATTTGCTTTCCAGCAAATATGCAGATCAATTAGCATAGATTCGAAACCTTCCTAGCTCAAGGTGTTTGAGCACAACCTCTGCTCAATTTATGATTGATCAAAGGTTATGATGACCCATAGAAAAATACACCTTATTATATACAATAGACTATATCACTATATATATATATGATAATATACATAACAAGATACTATTATGCAGGAAAAGCAGTTGAATCAGAAGCAGAATTCTAAGTAAAAGACATCAAAGAATACACACTTAATGATCCATTCAAGTGAAATTATAGAAAAAGTAAACCTGTAGTGACAGCAATCAGATCTGTGGTTGCCAGGTGCCAGAGGAAATGATAAGGGAGTGTATCACAAGGAAACTTGGAGGATGATGGAAATGATCTATACTAAGACCATGGCAGTGGTTACACGACAATGTACATCCGTCAAAACCCACTCAACAGCACACGTTGCATAATGAATGCTGTGGTAGGTAAATAAAGCTGCCAATAATAATGTGCTAGATATATTTACTAAACTATGCTGAGCTACTGGAACATGGATTTTCACTGCAGAATTATTAATAGTAACAAAAATCTGAAAACCTAACTTTTCATAAGTAGGAAATTGCTTAAATTTAGTATGACACATTCTTAGAATGGAATATCATGCAAATATATATTTAGGTTTGTATGCGCTCATTCAGGAAGATAGCTCTTCAACATATTAAAAGAAAGCAATTGTATAGAGTAACGTTATTAATAGGAATACACAAGTACCTAGATTTTTTTTTTTTAATTTTTTAATGTTTTTTTTTTTTTCCTGAGAGAGAGAGAGAGAGACAGTGTGAGCAGAGGAAGGTCAGAGAGAGAGGGAGACACAGAACATGAAACAGACTCCAGGCTCTGAGCTAGCTGTCAGAGCTCTGTAGAGCTCAAAGAGGGGCTCGAACCTACGAACCATGAGATCATGAACCAAGCCAAAGTCGGACGCCTAACCGACTGAGCCACCCAGGTGCCCCAAGTACCTAGATTTTCTTATGTATTCCCACATGCCCGTAAAAAAAAACATATTGTTCTTCCTAAACCTGTTTCTTTTCCAGATTTTTCCTTTCAGTTAATGGTACCACTTCCTTCTAATTACTCACTGAGTTTGCTTTGCACATCATAAGACTTTATTGACTGTTTAAAAAGACTAGTTTTTCCTCTACTCAAGGAAATATGTTGTAGTGAAAATGTCAAAGATTTGTATTTTAAAGTCAGGTGCATCCCAGACTTTAGCCTCTACTACAAAGCTGTCATCATCAAGACAGTATGGTATTGGCACAAAAACAGACACATAGACCAATGGAGCTCAGAAGTGGACCCAAAAGTATACAGCCAACTAATCTTTGACAAAGCAGGAAAGAATATCCAATGGAAAAAAGACAGCCTTTTTAACAGATGGTGTTGGGAGAACTGGACAGCAACATGCAGAAGAATGAAACTAGATCATTTTCTCACACCATGCACAAAAATAAACTCAAAATGGATAAAGGACCTGAACGTGAGACAGGAAACTATCAACACCCTAGAGGAGAAAGCAGGAAACA
>NW_024081922.1:114212-202606 GCF_003009895.1 Hyaena hyaena
GTGTTCACACATTCAGCATCAAATAGGTTTCCACAAACAACTTATTAACCAACTCAAAAACATACATTTGAGAGCCAGACAGAATGACTCTTAGCCCATCTATACACTTAACCTATGACCTAACCTTAGCGTTATTAACTTAGAACAAATATGTATCCCGTCTTTTACTAAGAATACCCTAATTCTCTAGTTATAAGATTTACTTAACCTCACTATAATTGGAATAGTTCTGCAAGAATATTTCTGTAAAACCTGCTTCTGTACACTTTCCAAAGCATCTTATCACAGAGAGTTATCCATTGTAACCTATAAATCATGTTATCATTTAACCTATAAATAAAGACACCAAAACCGACAGGACAGAGATGCCTGCCTGGTGATCAGAAAGAATCTCGGGGCTCTCTCACTCTCTCTCTTGCCGACACCGACCATCCTTCAGGGACCCCTGGACCTGTCGGAGCCAGCTCGGCCTCCAGCAGCTAAGGACAGTTGTATGTGTGATATTTCTTCAGGGAGTCAGGTTTCTGAATAAGAGGCTGAATTTGTGCTTTATCGCCTGTTGTTGTTTTCCCCACCCCCATAGTTACCTATGTTGCCTGAGCCTCAGATTTCTCATTTCTAAAACATGGAAAATTCTATCTTGTCTTCTTACATGTACAAGATACATATGTGTGTATATATATATTTTATAGATAGTATATACACATATATTTAATAAATGGTGTTATAGCTAATAGAAATATGTTAAAATGAAAATTACTAAGTTTGGAGTCAGTATGTCTGAGAAAGATTCATGATTTTTTCATAATGATGAAATACTGTACTGTTTTCTCACTTGTAAATTGACCAAAGTAATAGTTGTGCTGCCCCATTGTAGGGGAAGATTTTAAGCATCAAATTAAGAGGGAAATGTAGTCAGTGTGAAGGCACTTAGAGGATTGAGAAACATGCACAGCCTACTATAGGGACCATACCACAGCTGCTGCTACCGTGTGGTCCTTGATATATATGTAGCATAAAAATAGCCATGCACTAAATGTTCATCTGTAACCTGACTTTTTTGGATAATATATTGTTCTAACTGTGAATTTATTCAGACAATAGCATGATATAAGTACTTTGAGAAATTAAAAGGTGAGGATGATACATGTTGTATAAAAAACCTGGAAATATTAAGGGGAAATGAGAAAAAAAACATAGTTAAATGTGAGAAAGGGAAATTCTGGAGGAAAGAGGCAATGAAATAGCCCTGAGAGACTGAGGGCAACTTGGAATTTATTGGAGAGGAGAATAACGTACCAATGCTTTTGCAGAAAACTGCTTGGCAGCAGCAACAAGTAAGGTGGAAGCAACATCATAGGAACAACATCATAGGAATTAGACTGCAAGGCAGTGAGAGAGAAAATTAATGTATCCAGGCAAATTCATAAAGCCAGCTGGAGGTTTCAAAAGCAATATTAAATAAAAACATGAGCTAAGACAAATCTCCTCTAAACTTCTTGCTTCCCTGAATTCGTTGTGTTTTGTTGACCTTCACATCATCCCTTACAAATATATTTTAAGTACCTAATTTCTTGTCTTAAATCCTTGAAATATTTTCCTGAGCAAACCACAATTCATGAGTATTTGGTACCAGAATAGGCTCAATAAACAGTCACCAAAACCTTGGAACTGAAGGTCGGTTATGTGGCAGATATATTTACTGTTCAACTACTATCCATGTGGTCTTACATATTTCCTAGTTTCCTTTTAATTAAGGGCCTTACTGGGCTCTGAGAGGAAGTTACTGATATACTGCCTTTGATCCAAAAGCCAGGATATTAAATGGACATGAAATCATTCTGTTGTCCAGTTCCTGTGTTCCAATTGGCAAAACAGGGTTTTGTGGTCAGGGGTAGGTTGTCTACCTGCTCCAGTACTTGAAACAACATTACAGTGAGGCCCTGTTGTTAGAGCCCAGTGTGTCTCCAGGGTGATTCTTGTATTCTTATTTTACCTTACTTAGATGTTGAATGCAATACAAAGGCAGAATTTACTCTTCATAATTACATAAGCATAGCTACACATTTAACAAAACACAAATGTGCACAGTTTACAAAACAGCATCAAGAGTCATTCGTTAGATGTTTATGGACAAGTCCTTGAGATGCGAAGTTCAGACAACTGCAGTTGTATTGACTGTTGAAAACTCTCTGCATTTATTCCTTTATTCATCAAATAATCTTGTTAGCACCTTCTTTGTACCAGGCATTGTTCTGGATCCATTAATGTATATCCACACGTATGTATGGCTTGGGCTGCCATAACCCTGACTGAGTGGCTAAAACAACAGAACTCTTCTTCTCTCACTGTTCTGGGGTTGTAAGTTCAAGATCTAGGTGTGTTCAAGGTTTGTTTCAGGTGAGCCCTTTCTCCTCAGATTGCAGACGGGGCCTTCTCACTGTGTCCTTCCAAGGTCTTCTCTCTGTGTTTTCAGAAAGAGTAAATTCTCGTGTTTCTTCCTATCCTTAAAGGGACACTAATTCCGGGGCGCCTGGGTGGCTTAGTCGGTTAAGCGTCCGACTTTCACTTAGGTCATGATCTCACGGTTAGTGGGTTCGAGCCCCGCATCGGGCTCTGTGCTGACTGCCAGCTCAGAGCCTGGAGCCTGTTTCAGTCTGTGACTCCCTCTCTCTCTGACCCTCCCCTGCTCACGCTGTCTCTCTCTCTCTCTCCTAGAAATAAATAAAACATTTAAAAAAAAAAAAGGACACTAATTCTATCGGACTTGAGCCCCATCCTCATACCTAACTTATGTTTTACCACCTCCTTACAGGCCCTGTCTCCAGATAAAGTTACATTGGGGATTAAGTCTCTAACACATAATTTTGGGACAGAAATACAATTCAGTCCATAACACCACACAAGCAAAGTTATCATAGAGTTATATTTTCTCAAAAGTAGTCTATATTAAAGAAGTTTTAAAATATTTGTTTGGCAGAATGAAGCAAGTTTAGGAAGAGCACTAGTTTCTAATTTTTAAAGCTCCAGGTGCCTGGGTGGCTCAGTCGGTTGTCTAACTTCAGCTCAGGCCATGATATCACAGTTTGTGACTTCAAGCCCCATGTCAGGATCTGTGGTGACAGCTCTGAGCCTTCTTCAGATTCTCTGTCTCCCTCTCTCTGTCCCTCCCCCACTCACACTCTCTCTCTCAAAAACAAATAATTTTTTTTTAAATACTCAGTGCTGCAGAAAGAATTTCAAATGCAGGTCTTCTGGTTTTAATATTAAAGAAATATTTATATAAATTCTATAAAAGTAGTTTCATGAACTTAATGAGGCAAGGTTTTTCCAGATTTTACTTTTCCAACACTTGATTAACTTTATTCCCAGCATTTGACTCCTAATTTTGAAATTTCAGAATGTATCTTCTAAACTGATTGTCTTTAAAATGTGAGAAGTGCAGAAGCTTTTAATCTTGATGAGTTCCCAGTAGTTCATTTTTGCTCTTGATTCCCTTGCCTTTGGGGATGTGTCAAGTAAGAAATTGCTGCTGTTGAGGTCAAGGAGGTTGTTTCCTGCTTTCTCCTCTAGGGTTTTGATGGTTTCCTGTCTCACGTTCAGGTCCTTTATCCATTTTGAGTTTATTTTGGTGTGTGGTGTGAGAAAATGATCTAGTTTCATTCTTCTGCATGTTGCTGTCCAGTTCTCCCAGCACCATCTGTTAAAGAGGCTGTCTTTTTCCATTGGATACTCTTTCCTGTTTTGTCAGAGATTAGTTGGCCATACATTTGTGGGTCCAATTCTGAGTTCTCTATTCTATTCCATTGGTCTATGTGTCTGTTTTTGTGCCCATACCATACTGTTTTGATGATTACAGCTTTGTAGTAGAGGCAAACGATGCTCAGCGTCCCTCATCATCAGGGGAATACAAATCAAAACCATACCGAGATACCACCTCATGTTGGTGAGAGTGGCTAAAATGAACAAATCAGGAGACTCTAGATGCTGGCGAGGATGTGGAGAAACGGGCACCCTCTTACACTGTTGGTGGGAATGTAAGCTGGTGCAGCCCCTCTGGAAAACAGTATGGAGGTTCCTCAAAAAACTAACAATAGAACTCACCTATGACCCAGCAGTAGCACTACTAGGAATTTACCCAAGGGATACAGGAGTGCTGATACATGGGGCACATGGACCCCAATGTTCATAGCAGCACTCTCAACAATAGCCAAAACATGGAAAGAACCTAAGTGTCCATCAACTGATGAATCGATCAAGAAGATGTGGTATATTTTACAATGGAATACTACATGGCAATGAGAAAGAATGAATTCTGGCCATGTGTAGCAACATGGATGGACCTTGAGGGTGTTATGCTGAGTGAAATAAGTCAGGCAGAGAAGGACAAATACCATATGTTTGCACATATAGGTGGATTAGGAAGAAGGTAACGGAGGATGAAGCAGGAGAAGAAGGGGAAAATAGTGGGGGAGAAGGAGGGAGGCAAACTATGAGAGACTCTTGAATCCTGAGAACAAACTGAGGGCCGATGGGATGGGGAGAGGGGAAGAGGAGTGATGGGCATGGAGGAGGGCACTTGTGGGGATGACCACTGGGTGTTATATATATGTGAACCAACTTGACAATAAACTATGAAAAAATAAAATAAAATAAAATAAAATAAAATAAAATAAAATAAAATAAAATAAAATAAAATGTGAGAAGTATTCAACATATTCAAAAGCAAAATTCCGCACTTAAAAGTTATTTGAGAGGTCATATACTTGTAATCTTTGATATTAAGCAACTACTGAAACAAAGTGAATCTGACATATTTTTGGACAGGCACGTGTGAAGGAAGTCTCCACTCTTTTGACTTTACATATTGTATCAGTTGGATTCATTAATTATGCCTGCAGCTTGGGAAGTTTCCAATCCATTGTTATTCTGGCACACATCAATGAATATATGGCTATTTAACTACAGTGTCAAAAATCATCAGAATAGAAATTTCAGGTCCCAAGAGTACAGTGATATTTTAAAGCAAAAAGATTTGTTAGAACATGAAATACCCCTTACTTTATGTGGATAAAAGTAAAAATGGTTGTTTTCTATATTATCCAATGACTTTATGACCATGTGACATTAAAACAAAGTAAAAGTTCAATATTTCTCCATATCCTTCTTTTTTTATTAATTCTGATTCATTTATGAACCACTTCTCTTTACTTCTGTATTAGCCAATTTGGACTACTACAATGGAACACTAGAACCTGCTTGAATTAAAGAACAAATACTTATTTCTCCCAGTTCTAGAGGCTGGAAGTCCAAGATCAGGATGCCAGAACAGTCAGGTTCTTGGTGAGGGTTGGCAGCCTTGTCCAGTTTACAGCCATCTTTTTGTTGTATGCTCAAATGTTGGGGAAAGGGCTAACTCCCTTTCATTTCTTATAAGGACTAGTCCTTGTTCTCAGCCCCACCAAAAAGAGCCAGTTTACCATTAATCCTAGAAATATGTCACAATCTTTCCCCTTACATAATAAATCTGAGGGAGTGGAAATGACTAATTCCAATTTTAAATTAGAGAAAAATGTTTTCTCATAACAGTTTCAAAATTATGATATGTGTGAAAATATCAATAGAAATGATTTGATCTCTCAATCTTAGTAAAATAATCTATATAGAGAGGAAAATAACCTAACGTATAAGGATGTGTTGATGCAATAAAAGCATTTAGCACATGACATGCAATCACTAATGATGATCTTCCCTTTTATTAATATGCCATCTTCTGTATATAAAGAAGGTTTTACCTGTGTCCGAAGCAAAACTAGAAAAAAAATCACATGAATACCTGGAGTTGCTTTACACCAGTGACTTGATAGTATGTTCTTTGCTTTTTACAGGATGAATGAAAATTTGAATCCCCAACACTATGTGCAAAACCTTTTACCCAGTCAAATTTACCTATGGTTCCTCAGTTTGTCTCTGTCTCTCATGCTCATTTGTTTTCTTTCTGAAATTCCACATATGAGTGAAATCATATGGTATTTACCTTTCTCGGACTAACTTATTTTCTTTCATTCTTTATTATAGGATACAAACCAATTTTTACTAATAATTAATAATTTGGTAGGTTAATTAGTATATTTGTGGCAATGTTTATCAGGTAGGAACAGATGTGTATCTAGATGTTAAAAATTAATGTTAAATAAGAAAACTGCACAGGGAATTAAGACCATTCAGTTCTTATTTTCATAAACTTATAAGGGTGGTTAAATATGAGAACTTACTCTAGATTAAAAGAATACTGGATATGGAATTAGCCTCAGTAAGAAAATAATTACAGTTGCTAGTAACAGAAGAGAACATGGAAAGTGCCTTCTCCTTTGCTATCTATGAAAAATTGTCTACTGTTGGGCAGCCCCAGTGAAGGCAAGATGGATTTGCAGTCTTCATGGATCAAAATGCTATTAGCAAGGTAACAAGAAATAATGTGTATTTTAAACTAAATGCAAAGTTTGCCATAGTCTGTGCCTTTGGGGAAATTCTTTCTTCATAAATAGGCAACCCCAAAATTTTGTCTGCTCAATATCTGTGTTGTCTTCATTAATTACAGTGACCCAGTGACCTATAAGTTAAGATATAAATTATCTCTGTCCAACACACTCTATATACAATGATGGGGGTGGGGGACTAGAATTATCATATTAAAAAATGCCCTCAGAGAAAGAGAAACTGGAAAACATTCCTAGTAATCACTTCTTGGACTTTTGGCTAAGCTCAAGTGTGGAAAACGTTCCTAGCCACTGGTCATCCAGTAATCATCGCCTGCTGGTAGATTGTGTAGACACTGCCTGACCCAGCCCACAGTGTGGCCTCATGCTCTACTCCCCTGAGATACTCTCTTGTCAATCCTTCCCTGATTCCTCTGTGTTTGTTTTTTGGAAGTCTAACTGTATGCGTGTCTACATGTATATGTCAGGCATGTCCATTATCCTCCAGGAATAATAGCTGTCCAACCCAGTTTCTCTGTGTCCAACACAGATCAAATTATAATGTCTAATATATGTTGATAAATTTAAGGTTGATGCAAGTGAGTTGTGATCTTTATGTATTTTTGTGAATGTTTCACTTATAGTAGGCTCATACTAACTAAAGGGGGACTACTGACTTCTAGTTGGTTCTTGAGATTTATCACTGAGGGCACCAGATGTTCAGAAATGTTGAATAAAGACTGACAAAATTGAACTAGGGTTAACACCCAGATCAATCAGGCAGACTGATGTCCCTGCAAAAAGCTGGAACAGGTTCCAAAAATCAAAGCTAAATCTAAGCCAAGAGAATACACAAAATGAAAGTGGGAATAGGGTATCAGCTCAGTGGTGTTACACATTCCTAGTGGCTTACCACTCAAAGATCACAGATTCCATTTATAATACTAATAAAATTCAAGTCTTCTATTCTCTATGCTTCTTGCAAAGCCACCTCATAGAGGTAACATTATTTATAATACTATTTATATGCTTCAGAAGAATAGATGGTCTTTTTTTTTTCCCTATAACATTTATCCGTGGTTTAACACTCACCTAGAAAGGGAAATTATCCTAACATAATGATAGGAAAGAAACTAAAACCAGGATAGAGTCAGACATTAGGATACTTGGTTTTCCTGCTAACCATTAGCTACTTTCTAACATGATTTATGTTATTACTTCTCATTAAACTCTTTACTTTTCTTTTGTAAAATGAAGACTTTGAATTTATGAGTTCTAATATTTCTTCTCATTTGAAACTTCCATAAATCTAGATATTCCAAAAGCCAGAAAATTTATTTTCAGGTTTTTAAAAATGAGATCCCTTTACACTGTGCTCTTTATATTGTACTCACGTGGTGAGAGTGCATGAATACATCCTGTGTTTGATCATGATATCCAGATAAGAGCCCCAGAGGCCACTTCTTCTGTGATTATGTAACCGTGGTCTCATCTGAAGTTTCAATGACCATGTGTACAGAGCTCCCCACACAGAGATCTTAAGGTCAACATGTCCAGGCAGAAAGCCATAATGTTCTTGCTTCTTGAGCCACCCTCATTTCCATATAAATGCTGCCTACTATAAAAGACAATGTGACTTTTGTACCTCTAAGAAGATAATGATGAAGTCATTTGGGGATGTCATTTATGTTTCTCTTTTGATTCAGTTACTTACAAATTAATGGAGTTCAGCCAAAGCTTCTCTGATTCTTTGACCCTTCCCCTTTTCCCATTTGAGTGAACAATGGAAAACTTAAATACTAATCACAGTTCAAAATTCATGAGTTTAGTCACCAACTTTGTATTTATTTCTACCAGAACAAAAGGGAAAAAAATATGCTGTAAATGGGATGCTCTCTTTTAATCTTTAAAACAGCAGCAAGGTAGGAATCTTTCCCATCGTTTAAAAATATTTTTAATGCTTATTTAATTGAGAGAGAGAGAGAGTATGTGTGGGAAAAGGGCAATGAGAGAGGGAGACACAGAATCTCAAGCAGGCTCCAGAATCTGAGCTGTCAGCATAGAGCCTGACATGGTGCTTGAACCCACGAACTGAGAGATCATGACCAGAGCTGAAGTCGGACACTTAACAGACTGAGCCAACAGGGCACTACTCTTTCATACCATTTTAGACAGAGGTAAACTATGGCACAAGGAGTAAAAGAATATGTGTCAAATCATCATTGAATCAGATGTAATTTTTCTAAGTCCAAACTCACATAATGAAAAGAAGTGGGTGATAAGGAAAAAAAAATAAGAAACAGTTATCTGATGAAACCTGGGATTTTCAGGTAGTTGTGGAACAAAAAGTAAATTTTAAATTAAAAACATGGCTTCATCCTGTGAAGTGTGATTAATATGAAAATCAAGAGTTAACAAAAGTTCTCTGAGAGCTTTTTCATTTCCTGAGCTTGTTGAGAAAGTTCACAAAAACTCAATATATGTACACATTGAATTGGAGATACATAGCATAGGATCCATGTAGACAGAATGTATAGATTAAGTAGCTCTTCAGTGGGTAAAAATCTTTGAAATATGTAGTCAAGAAAATCACTGTTACCTTAGTGGGTATGTCTTTTTTTTTTATATAGACTTCTGGATTATTTCTGAATAATCACATGGATTTATTGAGATTTTTGTGTCTATAACACTTTGAATTTATTTGATCTTCCAGAACATTAACTAGGATGATTCCATCATTTTAATAGGGACTCTGTAATTTAGAAATTTTCTTCTGTTGGTTGCAAGTAACCAAAAATGGCTATAGTAGCTTACATAAATAGAGAGTTGCTTATCTTAAATAATAATTCTACAGTTTTGTGGCTCATGACAATATTCTAGCAGCTTCTGTATATCAAGATTAGTGCTTACTTTAAACTCTTGGGTTTTAGTATATATTTTTTTCCTTATGGTCACAAAACAGCATCTGCTTCTATAGGGATCATATCTACATTCCAGGAAGAGGAAAGGATAAGAAGAAAATACACTTTCTAAGTAGTATGCTTTATTTGTCAAGAAAGCGAAATGCTTTTGGAATTCTTGCCCAGAGAGGTTGTTGTTGTTGTTTTAATGTCTCCTGGGCTAGAGTCAATATTGCACATGGACTTCTCTGGGTAGAATGTGCTTTGGTAGAAGTGAGTCATAGACAGTGAGGTAACATAAGCATCAGATGTCAAATGAGACTCATAGGAATAAGAAGTTGTACCCCATACTGAAACGCCCAGAGTTCGAGAGACCCCAAAAACAGACCACCAGAGAACAGAGTCAAAGCCAATCGGCAAGGTTGTTTATTTGCAGGTTCGAACCCGGACCTCCGCGCACTCGTTACCGGTGACGCTGAGAGGCCCTGAACAAAGCCTTTGCAGCCTTTTTATAGACAGGAGTAAACAAGTCGTGGGGAGGGACAGGAGATCTCTATGGTTACAGGTTTGTCATTGGTTAATATTTAAATATGAACATATAACATATTTGATTGGTTCCCGCCATCAGGTTTTTGGCGGGATCCAATTACAACATTTAGGATACCTTTGAATTTAGCCAATCATAGAGCGAGTCTAGAGTCTTGTTCAGCGACTAACAGGTTAACTTTAACATTGGGTAACAGGGTCCTATCTATAGTTTCTATCTCCAGGCCTCTCCCTCAGTAATGTGGAGGGTGGTCGCTGGGCTTTCCTGATTGGGTGTTGCAAGGGTGGTTTCTCCTGCCTTGGGCAATGTGTAACTGCCTGATAGTTTCGGGAAAGCTGAAACTCAGCCTTAAGCAATAGTACAGAAGCGGAAGGAGCTAGTTAGGTTTTAGTTTCCCGTAGTGCAAGCACTTGTAGAGAAGCAGAAAAGCTGGTTGAGTTTTTGGTTTAGTTTGTCTAGGCCCCTCACTCCAAGGAGCCGGCACCGATGCAAGTACAAAAGGGTCTTTATTACAAGCTTGAGCAGGGGCTCACCCAGCCTGCTGGTGTCATGGCAGCAAGGTGAAGCCAAGAACAATAGCGAACAGGGTTTTTAAGGAGTAAGGGATGGGGGTGTTACAGTACATGTAGCATCATCACATAAGCACCAATTACAATTACAGCTTCGACCATTCAGTGTCTGTGAGGTGTTCATTACTTTTGGTGGGACCCAATCATGACCTTTGAGAATCCTTTGAAAATGACCAATTGTGAGGTGAGTTCAAAGGGCCCACATGGGGTTCAGACAAGCAGTGAGAAATTGGCTAGTTTGTATCTGCAGTTTCCAGCCTTGACTCAGACCATAGGAATGTTCCTATTTTTTTCTTTTTGATTAGCTGAACTGAGGGCGGTCTGAGGATGGCTTTAGCCTTGAACAGTCTGAGGCTTTTCCTGGGACTGGGACTGGGGCTACGTGCAGCCCGAGGTTTCTCTTAATGGAGGACTTAATTTTTGGCTCTTCAATACATAACCTTATTAATCTTAACAATTCAGTCAAGAAGCTCAGAAGCATAAAAGGAATAAGAAGTCTAAGCAACTCTTCAGCTATTTTCTTTTCTTTTCTTTTTTCTTTTTCTTTTTTTTTTGTCTTCACTAGACACACACTCACTGGACCAGAAAAAATAAGGTCTCTAAATTAGTTACAGAAATAGAAAGCATTTAGTCTATAAATCATCTCGATTTTATACCCTGGCTTCTTCCTCTTCTTTTTCTCTCCCTCTTCTTTATCCCTGGTCTACTATTACCAGCAGTCCTTAATAAGAGACCTTCTTAATCAATAGAAAAGACCTCCTTTCCTAACATATATTATTAGTCTATTTGCTCACAGTCCAGTTACTGGGCTGTTACAGATATTAGACTGTGTCACCTGTCTTTCTTACCCTTCTCCTTGGAGTTTCCCTGGGAAAGGGAGTAAGTAGATTATAAGCTTTAACTTCTTCCTCAGAAAGAGTCTCACACAGAGATAATAAGTTAATTTAATTGACTGATATGGAGGCTCTCCATAATATTTTTTTCCAGTAAAGCAGATATTTTTATAATAAACAATTTTGACTTAATTTAATTTTCTTTTCAATGCCTTTTAGGTTGAATTAAAAGAACACTGCATATGAGTGTCCCTAAGTCCCCAAGTCCCTAAAGACTTGACTTATCCCATATACTTTGTCCCTTTCCTCCCATTATTAATTATTAAAAATATTCATTTTGCCAGCAGCTCAGTGGAAAGTCTTCATGTGTTCTCCTCTAAAAGTCTATTTACTTATGATTAATAAACTTTTTCATTCATGCAATAAATACTTACAGGGCACCTAAATATAAAAGAAATGTGACAGATGCTAGGAGTGCAATAGTGAGGCCAGCAGATAACAGTCTTAGCCCATTATGGGCATTATAGTCTAGTAGAGGAGAGACCAAAACATAAGTAACCACAAAATTATATACTCATGAATATTGATCAGGCCTCTAAGGAAAACATATGGTGCAATAGTAGAGCCTAATATGGTAGAGACTTTTAAGTGAAAAGGTTAGGAAAATTTCTTTCAAGGGGTTTCTTTAAAGCCAAGATACGTGGGATGAAAAGGAGAAGCCATAGGAAAAGCAAACTTTGTCAAGACTATGGGGAAAGTACTGATTTATTGCCTTAGGCACTTTTCTTATTTCATCTGCATAATGACTCTGCAAGTCATGTGTAATTATCCCATTTTGCAGGTGAATAATCAAAGTTTAAATAATTGGTCAATGTCAATTGGTTAGCTGATTGAGGTTGCAAGTCCTAGTTTGCATACCTTCATCAGGAATTTTGGCACAGGATCTCATGAGGGAGGTGGGATTTATATGCATAGCTTTTGCCCTACTTAGGTAAAATCATAAACAGGTTCAGCCCCCAATCTCTCAAGAATGGTTGTGTCTCACTTACTGAAGAAGTATAGTTCAATCTCCAAACAACTATATAGTCTCCGATCTGGGTCACTGGGCATATAATATGCATCCAGTATGTAAAAGTTATCTTCTCCTTCTAAAAACAGTCCCACTACCTGCCCCACTAAACATGTGCATTTTATTCTGAAGATCACTGGGACATTGACTATGCCAAGCCTCATGCCCATAAGGTATGGAAAAGGTTAATGTTATGAGAAGAATGAACTAGAAGCACTTTGCTATCGTATCACCAAGACTGTATTACTCTGTGATTATAGGCCATAGAGGGGAGAGTGTGAGCAGTTCTCATCATATTAAGCATCATGATTCTGCACACTTCGCTCAAGGTCCTTCTCACCTTTTCTAATCTAGACTAAATAGTTCCAATTGCTTTGCTCTCTTGTCATGTGCCAGCTTTGCCTTCTCCCTAACGACATATCCCTTTTCCATCACCTTAATAAGGTTACTGACTTACTTAAAGAAGAGGAGCATCTGGGTCAGGAAACTGGTCTACTTTAATGGTACTTTGTTGTTTTGCATCCTGGAAAGAGATCTCTCCTCCCCATGTTAAAGAAGTCTAAGATTAGAACGGGATTTATGGGGGGTTTTAGATGTGATGGGTCATCATTCAAGGGTGTTCTTGCTTACGGCACACAGATCTCATAATATATTCTCTTTAGGGTAAGGGAAATATCATAGAGGCAAGAAGGGGCTCTGTAAATACTCTTCAAACCAAAATCTTAATTCTAAACATTTGTCATGCAAGTCTAATCTCAATTTTTGGGAGCAGACACTACCTCCAATTTAATAGAACATTAAGTAGAAGTGACTGAATTGTTAAAAGTTCTTATGACCCAAGTAGTCTATTTACTAAATAATTTTGTTATTTTTGTTTTGTTTTGTTTTCTGGTACAGTACCACTCTTCACTCTTTACAATTAAAAAATAGGCTTATTACAATTAAAAAATTACTACAGAAATTTGCTGAAATGTACAAATTTTGAGCAAGCCTTTTCAAAACCAATTATATTGGCCAGATTTCAAAGCAATATTGTGTAGGACTCTGTGTTACCCTTTAAGCATGGAAACAAGAGTTTGAAGAAAAATAACCATTACAGTTCATTAAACAATAGATTATAAAATGAAACAGAAGTAGTGTAAAAGTTTGTATAATTTTAGAAATTAATTTAATGTCATATTATAGTAGTGGTTCCCACAAGCTGATAAATGCTACTTGTCTATATATTAAATATTAGGAGTTATTACATACTATTCACCTGTATATTAAATACTATTATAAATTGGGTGCCTGGGTAGCTAAGGCAGTTAAGTGTCCAACATTGGCTCAGATCATGATCTAATGGCACATGAGTTTGAGCCCTGCATCAGACCCTGTGCTGACAGCTCAGAGCCTGGAGCCTGCTTGTATTCTGTGTCTCCCTCTCTCTGATCCTCCCCCACTCATGTTCTCTCAAAATAAATGTTAAAATAATTTACATACTATTATAGATCTCTATTCTATATGTAATAAACCTTGTTTTTTTCCATAACCTAACTATATTAAATTTTTTTAATGTTTATTTATTTTTGAGAGAGAGAGAGCACGACTGGAGGAGCCCTGATGCAGGGCTCTAAATCACTAACCGTGAGATCATTACCTGAGCCAAAGTCAGACACTTAACCAACTGAGCCACCCAGACGCCCCAATAACCTAACTACATTAAAAACCCAACATATTACCTGTCTAAAAGCTGAATTTTTTCATAGGTACAGTCAGTGGTTCCAGAAAGTAATGAGTTTCTTGGAAGTATTCAAACAGAAAAGAGGGATGCATAGTGAGAAAGAAACCAATTTTTTTAGACTACTGCTGAACAACAGTCCTGTTTTTCCCTATGTTCCAACATGGCCCAGACCCTCTGAATTATGGAAATTGACAGGATATAAAGACAAAGAATATTTCTTAATCTTCAACGGCCATTCACTCACATTCTGAAGGGGATAAACTCAAAAACTTGCCTCTTTGTCTCTAGAGCTGGTTTGCTTCCATTGTAAGGGTAATTGAGTCTACATATACCTTTTTTTCTTTTTTTTAATCTCTCCTGAGATAACTGTTTACATTCTGGAGTACAGACTTTTCTCTCCTCTCCTAGAAAGGATTTGTTTATATTTCAGAGTAGAAGATAAGGTTTGTCTTTATCTCAAGAGAGAATAGTATGGCAGCTATGCTAACAGCTCTGTGTACAGTCTATGTTTTTAAATTTTCAAATCCCTCTCCTGTGGTGAAAAATCCCACTGCATGCTCAGGTGAAATCCGGCTCTCATTACATCATCTCATGGGAATTTGAGGAGTCAGGCAATTATTTTATTTCTCCTCTGTGTGTAAATAAAAAGACCTGTTTCCTTCTGTAGAGATCTTACGTATATGTGAATATATATAAAACATTGGAAGTCTAACTTGTTAGTATGCAGGTGGGGTAACATCTCAAACCCCTCACAGGTTTGGTCTTATAAACCAGTTGACTTCCTTTTTCATAATTGTGTGTATGTGTCATGTAAAGACACATGACAAAATGTGCCATTTAAAGTATACAATTCAGTGATATTTAGTATATTCACAATATGAATGCAAACATCACCGACACCAAGTTTCAGAACATTTTAATCACCCTCAAAGCAAACCCTATACCCATTAAGCAGTCACTCTCTGCAACCCTTGGCAACCCCCAACCTGATTTCTGTCCCTAGGGACTTGTCTATTCTGGGTATTTCATACAAGTAGAGTCATATAAGCTGTGGCCTTTTGTCTGGCTTCTTTTGCTTAGCATAATGATTTCAAGGTTCATCCATATTGTGGCATGTAGGAGTATTTCATTCCTTTTTATGGTTCCAGTTTCAGCATATGGATATACTGCATTTTGTTTATTTTCATTCATCAATCGACAGACAGCTGGGTCGTTTCCACCTTCCTTTAGTTAACAGTCCTGCTATGAACATTAGCGTCAAGTTTTGGTTTGAACAGCTGTTTTCCATTTTTGAGGGTAAATACCCAAAGGTGAACTTGCTGTGTCATATGGTAATTCTATATCTAACTTTTTGAGGAGCTGCCAGACTGTTTTCCACAGTAGATCTACCAGTTTACATTCCTACCAGCAATTTATGAAGCTCCCAATTACTCTACATGATAGCCAATGCTTGTTAAATATTTTTAAAATTATTATTAATGCCATCCCAGTGGGTTTGAAGTGGCATCTCATGGTGGTGTGATTTGCATTTCTCTCATGACTAATGATGTTAACATCTTTTCATGTGATTGTTGGTCATTTGTATATATTCTTTGGAGAAATAGCAATTGAAGTCATGTGCCCATTTTTTTCTATCGGTTTGTCTTTTGTTGTTGAGTGAATAGAGTTCTTTACGTTCTGAATACTAGAGCCTTATCAGATATACTTTCTCTGATTCTGTGGGTTATTTTTTTGCTTTATTTATAGTGTTCTTTAATGAATGAATTTTCATTTTTACAAAATCCAATTTTTTTATTTTTATTTTATTTTTGTGTTGTTTGTGCTTTTTTAAAAAAAGTTTATTTATTTTGAGAGTAAGAGTGAGAGAGAGTAGGGAGGGTCAAAGAGAAAAAAAGAACCGCAAGCAGGCTCCACAGTGTCAGCGAGGGGCCTGACGTAGGGCTCCAACTCACAAACTGTGAGATCATGACCTGAGCCGAGACCCTTAAAACAACCGAGCCACCCAGGCGCCCCATGTTGGTTGTGCTTTTGGCATCATATTTAAGAAAAGGCTGGTAAATACAAAGGAATGAAAAAGAACCCAATGACCCTTAGAGAGTTTTTCCATGTTTTCTCTCCACTTTCATCTGTCTCCTCCAATTTTCTGAAGTACAATCCCTACACCAAGAGATAAATGACACTGGGGCAAAGAGCTCCGAGAGTCAAACAGAACGCCTAAGGATTGGCCTGCAATCTGAGATTAGATTCCCCCATCAGTGCTATGGCATATCATTTCCAAAGGGAGCACAGATCAAATTCACTTTGTAATCAGCCTCAGTTTAACTCCTGCGGCCATCTTCTTTACCTGTTTGACCACCATGTTATGTTGCCTTCCATTCTCAAAACACAGCCCTCTCCTGGACAAGTCAGGATTTTTTTTTTTTTTGCCTCTTCCTGACTAGGTTTTAGTTCTAAGAGGTGGGTTGAAAAATTATGAAGGAAACTAAGAGACCTCTTTGACAACTTTGCTGGTGGTTGCTTGCACCTTCACCCCTGAGCCTTATCTCGGTCTTTCAAGAGCCACTGAATCAAATGTACCTTCAAAAATACCACTGTCCAATGGAGAGAATGCAGAGCTTAGAGGCTTAAAAAATCAAAGCTCCAACTACCCACTCCTCCTCTCTAAAAAGTCCTAACCAAAAGCAGAGAGCACTCTTTTCATTTAGTCACTCAGCCATTTGTTTTTTTTGACTATTTATTTCTTTGGTTTGCAGCTGGAGGCACTTAAACTGGTCTATTGGCCTAGACTGTGGTGTCCTTCTGTTTAGTCAGTATAGTCTTTTCCAAATACAAATCAGGTCATGTTATATCTATTCTGACCCACCCACATTCTCCATTTCCTTGATTATCTTCTTAACCCAATAACTATCATCTTAACTTGATCTACAAGAGCTGACTTTCTATGCTCTCATTCTGGTACTTCTAAGTGCATTTATATTAGAACTTTTATCATATCATGTACCATTGGTAACCAGGAATGCAGTGAGGTTACAGAGGATATAGATGCAAGAAGTGTTCTCTTTGGCATTATCCACATTTGTAAAATTGGTATTTTATTCTACATCACACATTTCTTTTTTTTTAATAATTTTTTTAATGTTTTATTTATTTCTAGGAGAGAGAGAGAGAGACAGCGCGAGCAGGGGAGGGTCAGAGAGAGAGGGAGTCACAGACTGAAACAGGCTCCAGGCTCTGAGCTGGCAGTCAGCACAGAGCCCGACGCGGGGCTCGAACCCACGAACCGCGAGATCATGACCTAAGTGAAAGTCGGATGCTTAACCGACTAAGCCACCCAGGCGCCCCTACATCACACATTTCTAAAAGTTCCTTGAGTAAATGAAATATTTTCCAAAGAAAGAACATCTCAATGCTATGAAGATATATATACTTATAATGGTGATATAATGCATCTTGTTCCAGGCAGATTAACCAAAATTTATTGCCTCGGACTGAAGAGATCCCTTATCTGTGACCCAAACCACTTTATATCAAAATACAATTTATATGTTATATTAAAAATTAATAATAAAATTGTTTTTCTCTCAAAAATAGAGAATGGCTCATGTATCATCTTGAGCAAATTCTGTTAGGTTGGTATTGCCTGACTGAAGTACTTTATTGAGAAGGACTATGAGGATGATTTATATAGGAGTGACTGTCATGAGTGTAGAAGAGTGACAGCTCAAGTATTTATTACCCCTGGTTATCTTGTATTCTGCAAGTTCTTTGAAATTAGAAAGCTTCTCCTTTATTTCTCATTCTCCACATCTGGAGACTGTAGGTGCCAAGAGCTTAGTCAATTTTGTCAAATGGACCAGTGAATGGATAATGCATGCTAAATTGGGAGCAGACTCTTTGTTTAGATAGATAGACACAGATATATAGATACAGATATAGACATAGGGCATATATGAGATTAAAAAAAAACAAAAGCAAGGAAGTACAGCAATTCCTATAGCCCAGGGTGCTCAAACTTCAGCAGGCAGCAGAATCCCCTGGAGGGCTGGTTCAAACACAGACTGTTGTGCCCCAGCCCCAGAGAGTCTGAGTGAACAGGTTTTTGGTCAGGACCTGAGTGTTTGTATTTCTAACCAGTTTCCAGGTGCTGTTGCTGCTGGTCTGAGGATCACACTGTGAAAGTAAGTCATTGACATAACCAAACCAATGGTCTGTGGATGAGTTAGATACAACAGCTGGCTCCAGGAGGGCAAATGTTATATGGACATATAATTCCACTTGATCTATCTTTGGTTCTTCTGTCATCTGTGGTGAACTCATTTTCAGCCAAAGATCACCAGAAGCATTGTTTAGCCTATGCAGTTACCACAGTGATAGATCTCAGAGAAGGGGGAACCTCCTTTCTGATGGTTTAAGCAAAATCCCAGGGCTGATTCTGCCTTGTTCTGCTCAGGTCACATGTTTACCTCAGGTAACTGAGATCCTCATTAGATGAAAAACAAAAACAAAAAACTGTACTGGATGTTGTTGGATAAAAAATAACATACCTAGCTACCCCCCACTTTGAAAATGAGAACTTCAGAGCCTACATGTAGGGCAAAAACCATAACCACCTGTGTTAGTGCCAGAACTAAACACTGAATCCAAGGTGCTTCCCTCCAAGGCCAGAACTTCTCACCACCCCCCATTTATCTCATTTTCTTCTGATTCTTCCCTAACTCTCGAATCTGCAAGAGTTTCCAGTTCTTATAAGGAAAAGATGTCATAGCAAGATCTAAATAGCCAGGAGGATATTCCTTAGAAACACTTAAAATGATTTCAGTCAAATTAAAATGAGAAATATAAAACTTTCATTGACTTCCCAGAACCAAGATGAGTCAGATAAATGCTGTCAAAGTGGTTAAGAGAAAATTTCCTAAAGTGCTTTGCTTCTTTATATAAATATTAATAAGTGAGAGCACAATAAGAACATTTATGTTTTATGGACCTAAGGTTACTTTTGAGGAAATAAGTGCAAAATAAATCTATGTAATTATTATAAGGTAGTCTAACATTTATTCAAGATGGGTATTAAATGTTCTTTTCTTATCATTACACTTTCCCTGGCAATAGTGGACAATATCATAGACACATCATGAATACACAATTCTCTGACTAGTGGAAATGGGTATAACAATGTCCATACATGTTGCCCCCCTCCCCCCAAAAAAAATATCTCCAGTTCATTTACCCAGATAAGGTAAGGGAAGAAATAACATGGGTTGCTGCTATCCCTTGTGGATTCCTGTGACACCTCAATTCTTTCTTCCCTGAGGGATTCTGGATTTCGTGTTTTCTCTTCATGCTTTGCTGCTGCCTCTGAGGAAATTTTTCCTCTTCCCCTTGAACTTATTCCCTTTTATTTCTTTTTTTCCTCAGCCACTATTTGTGTTACCTCCTTTACAATGACTTGTGACTCTCCAAGTATTGTGGGGAGTTTATTCCCCATGGAAAGGTATAACCATATCAGACTGTCTGAAATACAGAGATCCATGGTGAGCTGAGAATTTTACAGCATCTAACGAGGAGGTTGGTATATTGACAACTTTCTTACTGGAAGGCATGGTCATGATTCTATACCTCTTTTCTAAGCCCAACCTCCTCCAGCCAACATATCCAAGATTATCAGAGATTTTACTTCTTGTGTAATATCATGAGTCCACTTTAGCTTTCATCTTAGATTCCTAAGGATCCTCTGGGAAATAGTAATAAAAAAGCCAACCCTCTTTATTTATTTACCAGGACCTGGTTTAATCCTTGTACATGTATAAACACCTTTCTTCTTCTCAACAACCATATGTGCTGCCTATATTTATTAGCCTCATGTTCTGATGAGGTAAATTAGAGAAATCACATAACTGTCCAAAGTAAGAGAAAGCATAAGTGGAGGTCATGGTCTTTTTTTTTTCCATATAACAAAAGTGGGGTTCTTATTGTTGATAAGATATCCACTTCTCAATGATTAAGGATCCACTACCATTTGGGGCACCTTGGTGGCTCAGTCAGTTAAGTGTCCGATTTTGGCTCAGGTCATGATCTCATGGTTCATGAGTTCAAGCCCTGTGTTAGGCTCTGTGCTGAGAGCTCAGAGGCTGGAGTCTGCTTAGGATTCTGTGTCTCCCTCTCTCTCTCTGCCCCTTCCCTGCTCACAGTCTGTCTCTCTCAAAAATAAATAAACATTTAAAAAAAATTTTTAAAAGAATCCAGTACTCTTGATTTCCCAGGACTTATTATCTATAACCAATTGGTAGAGAAGAAAGAACAAAAAGCTTTCATGGACTAGGCATAATCACTGCCACTCACGCTCCACTGTCCCTATCTCAGTGTTTTGGTCACATCTAATTACAGGGAGAATGGAAAATGCGGTCCAGATGCATGCTAAGAAGAAAAGACACAGCTAGCAGTCTCTATCACAGTGCCATCCTGAGATCCCATATTTTCCAAAATAAGTACAAAAAAATTGAACTCTACCAGTAAAAACAAAACAAAACAAAACAAAAAAGCTTTCAAGGAGGCAGAGACCACATAGCATAGTACCTGGTACATGTTTTGATCAATAAATATTTGTTGAAAGGATGAGGGAATATAATTTTCTACCTATCTCTAAAATGATATAGGATCATGTATCATTTCCATGTTTGCTCCATTTTTAGTTTTAGTTTTGAAGTAATATTTTAGTATTTATGATTAGACAACATGTCCACAAATGTCTTTTCAATTGCAATTCAGTATGTTCATCAATATAATGGTTCCCATGGGTGACAAATCAGGCTTCATAAAACAACACTCTAGCTTTTTCTTTCACTTCAAATACCCAGAGAATTAAAAGCCACACATCTGTGGAGATAATCTGCTTCTTCATTAAGAGGTATGTTATGTTGCAAAATATAATACTGATTTGACTTATCTGTTGCAATATTATATATATTGAGCATACTAAAAGTGCAATATATATTTTTTTCCTCTGTGCAGTGGCCTTTCTCTTTAAATAGCTTTTATTTTGCTGTAATAAAGGAATATTATAATTTCATAGGCACTGCCTAAGAAAGAAATTTAATTAGCACGAGTAATTTCAAAATTCATTTAAGATCTTGCAATGAAATATTTTATGGACAGTTAAGGTAATAAATTATTGATTGGCTAATCAAATTCTCAATTACTGACTAACTGATAAGTTGTCATCTCTCCAATAACAGATATTCTCTGAATGCAATTACCCAGGCTAACTGACTCCCTCAGCATCCATCACACTCCCTTACAAATTAGGGATTTCTTAAATCTCTGCCATTCAATTCTATTCATAGCCCTGGTTTACAAGTTTCTGTTCACAGTCACACCCACCCCAGATCAGGCTTCTTTTCATAGATGTCTAACATGCTTGGAGTGTCAGCAAAAGAGCATCAACAATTGCAAAGACACTGAGACTAATTATCAACAGGGTGGTTGTTTCTCTGTCTTAGTCTCAACCACATGTTTAGTATGACAGGCCTCTTAGGGACTCAGCTCAACCAAACCTTGAGTTTCTGGATTCTCAGGCTCAGACTATTGTGGATCCCTTCCAGCTAGTAAGTCAAGCCTGGAATTAGCCTCCTTCTTTTATGCCCACTGCTTAATAGGTCTAGAGTTACAACCTCTTTATCTCATGAGTGATTGGCTGTAAGCATTTTTTTTCCTTAAAGGAAGAACTAAGTCTTGGGGGGAAAAAGAGTCCATGTTTTAGAAAACTAATCATGACAATTCTACTCTTTCAATTGCCTACGTGCTTGTTCATCTAAGTTCTATAGTTAATGACTGAACGTGTGACAATTTGAATGACATATACCTTCACCAAACTGGGTACAGGGGATAAAGGTAAGTAGAGAAAGATAGGGAGACTTCCCTGACAAAAACAGGTAATGGAACCAGAGTTTAGAGAGAGTCTATGCTGTCTTTCTGCCAAAAATGATATTTTAGATGAGAACTGAAGACACAGAAAGAAAGGGGGAAGAATGTTCTATGTCAGGATTTCTAAAACTTTCTTATATACCTACCAAGCTTATGACTTTTGCCATATTATTCACATCCATCAATATTATCTACTGACTACTTAGTTTTAATCCACTTATTTTTAGAATTTAAGTTAAAATTGTTTTAAAAGACAAGCTTATTTCATTTTCATAAGAACATTAAAATCATGTATTAGAGGCAGAAGGTATCTCTGAAAACAAATTTATACAAAACATGTAATCCAATCTTAGCTAATTACTGCCTCCTGCAGAAAGTTCTGAGCCTAAGACTTTCTGTCCACTTAAAAGAGGATATTAGCGATCATAATGTTAAGGAAACAAATACATTCACTTAGTATAAAAGTGAGACTTTCTCAATGATGTAATCTAATCAGAAGATAAAGAACTTTTCTTAAACTGTGATAGAATATATTCAAAGCTCTGTCTGAGGATCATTCTAAAATGGCTTCTCATACCACTTATGATACATGTCTCACATCTACAGAGACATAGACTGGGCATAAAGGACAAGCAGAGAATAGAGCCCAAAAGCAGGATAGAAAAAGAAACATCTGAGAAGCCTGCAATCACAGATTAAACTTGAGCATGATTGTGGGAGAACAAAATGCCAGGATTATCCATAGAGATATAAAAAGTGATCTAATCAGGCAGGACTTTCTAAGTTATGTACCAATACCTCGTGGGAACCAATGGTACATAGATTCACACCTCTCTGCTTAAGATGGTAGGACTAAAGAGGAAGCCATTTTTCCATTGCTCTTCAATGCGCCCATCACCACTCTTCCAGTCATTTGGTCATGACTTGGCCCTTTGATTAATGAGCATAACTTTTGCAACCCATTTATCCTGTGGTGGATGCTCAAGTTAACAATGTAGAATTGTTGTATCTTAAGCCTGTTCCTAAGCAAAGAAGGATTATTAGCATCAAATCATTGAATAATTAATGGTCTCATTTAAATATAAATTAGGACTATCAATAGGAAGATGCATCCTTTCCAAGGGCAAGATGCTCAGAATTCTAACTCTTAAATTGATTAAGAATGTAAATTTTAAAAAATAGTTTTAACTAGAAAAATGAGTTGATGTGTATATAATTATCTTAAGATATGGAATATTTATGACTTGTATATGTTCAAGCATCTTGAAATTACTGAAACACCTGTTCTTTGACTTTGTTTAAGAATATTCTCCTAAAGGGGCGCCTGGGTGGCTCAGTTGGTTGAGTGTCCAACTTCGGCTCAGGTCATGATTTCATAGTTCGTGGGTTTGAGCCCCGCGTAGGGCTCTGTGCTGACAGCTCAGAGCCTGGAGCCTCCTTCAGATTCTGTGTCTCCCTCTCTTTCTGACCCTCTCCTGCTCACACCGTCTTTCTCCCTCTCCCTCTCCCTTTCCCTCTCTCTCTCTCTCAGAAATAAATAAAACATTAAAAAAATTTTTTTTAAGATATCCTCCTACAATCAAGATAAAAGCCTTGGACTTAAATAAGGAGAATTCTGTTAGTTTGGTTTTTGTATATAGTGAACAGTTGCATCCCATCTGCGGGGGGGGGGGGTGTGTGTCAATGGTACACAAGAGACTTGCCAGCTTCAATTTATGTCTGTGAATGGTTGGCTGGTATGGAATGCATAAGCCTATCCTCACAACTTTAAGGTAAAGCCAGACTCAATTAATAGAAACTAGATTTTTTTTCAAAGAGCATGCAGTGAAGCCCTAAGTTCAGGAGGAACCTCCTATTTGTAGAGGAGCTGGAGCCCTCAGAAGAGGTTTGTTATACATATATCAGAAGATATGTTCTCATTTAAAAAGCCTTAAATCTCCCTGATTATGACATATATACAAATGCATGTGTGTAATGATCATAATCCTTAAACAAAATTAGGTTCTGAATGCTTATTATATGTCAAGAGTTACACAAAGCTCACTACATGCATTAGAACATTTAATGCTATAGATTGTTTATGTCACTGGCTTTCAAACTTTTTTGATCACAGCTCAGTTAAGAAACACACTTTACATACTACTAAGGAAACATATACTCATAGATTTATTTCATTCTGTTCTATTGTATGATGTTTGGGAAAATGTTTATCTTGATCTCCTAAATTTATTATACAAATCACTTATGGGCTTGAAAACAGACTGAAAAACACTGCTTTATGTAGGTGATACTATTATTTAGGAGTTATTCATCCACTTATTTGATTTTTTAAGTGATCAGTGAACTGAAATGTGTGTACATTTGTGTGTTTAATGCACAGGAAATATTATACATATCCTGGGTACATGTGTATTTGTGTATATACCATACTGTATTGTTATAGTTTCAACTTCAACTGGTTTAATCATCAAATGCTATGAAGACACTGGCTATAATTTTTGGCAGAAATAAAGTTGTTAATCAACTTCACATCTTATTGTGAAATGAAAACATAATAATGAGACTTTTTTTTTTTTTTTTTTTTTTTACTATCACACAGTCTCTGCTGGAATGAATTTAAATGTGTACAAACTATCTGCAGGGTAATTTGATAATGTGTATCAAAAGCCTTAACAATATGTATAAACAATGAACCAAAAATTCAATTACTAGAAATTTATCCTAAGGAAGTAATTAAGCGTATGGTCAAGTTTTAACATAATTAACTGCAAGGCTGCTTGCTTTAGAGTTGGTTGTAGTAATGAAAAATTTTAAACAACAAAATTTTCCAACAACTGAGAACTGGTTAGATGTAATAGTAAATATTCATGCCATGGAGGGTCCCTGTAGCATTAAAATAGCATTTGACAGATGATTACATACTGATGTTGAAATATGCTTGCAGTTTTTATTCAAAAAAGAAGATAAAGAAAAAAGATAAATAAGTATGTAATGGAAAGAACTGGGTATTACTTACTAGACTTAGGGATTGAAAGTGAAGAAACAGAAGGGAAGGGTGCCAATTATATCTACAGATACTATCAGATCAAGTGTCAGAGTGCATCCCTGGGATATTGGAAATGTATGCGGCACAGTGATGCCAGGGAGAAGAAACGTAGACAATGAAAGAAGGTGTGGTCATGAGAGGTTTGACAGAAGGAAGATGAATGAAGGGAACATGGGAGGAAGATGTTCTCTATGCCATTTTGCCCCCTGATGTGTTTGCTTATAGACCTCTTAAGAAAAACTATAGGACAGCTGACATTATCCATCAAGGCTTGAAGGGTTGGATTGCTGTTTATTGGACTAAAAACTCTGGTCCAAACCTGATTCATGAAGTGTCCAGTTTTATTTGTATTACTTGCAAAATACCTAATAAAATAAATATATAAATGTGTGATATATTCTGGAAACTTATTATTCATATGTGATTTCTCCCCATTGTAAAGACACAGGTGATAACAAGCTATGGAATCCCCTTGTTTCTTGGAATTCTATGGAATCTTCAGTGTTCTCTCCTACAAATTGTGATAGTAACAAATTACTTACCCTATCGTGTTGGTGCATGCTGGTTAAAAGTCTACTGGAATAACTGATATGTATCAAGCCTTAAATCCATGGCAATTGGTATTACTATTATTTTAATTAATCTTCACTATTATTATATTATTGTATTTCTATTAATACTTCCAGTATCTTACCATTACATCTAACTTTGGGGTGCCTGGGTGGCTCAGTTGGTTGAGCGTCTGACTTCGGCTCAGGTTATGATCTCACGGTTCATGGGTTCGAGCCCCACATCGGGCTCTGTGCTGACAGCTAGCTCAGAGCCTGGAGACTGTTTCAGATTCTGTGTCTTCCTTTCTCTCTGACCCTTCCCTGCTCATCCTGACTCGTTCTCTCTCAGAAAAAAAAAATTTTTTTTTTAATTTTCATCTAACTTTGCATTTAATAACTTGTATTGGTAGACATACCTGGCTGTTTTTTCCATGTTATCCTTATTATTCATGCTTATTTTAAATTTAGTTGATTTTTAAAATTATCATTTTGAATTTCAAGGAAAACCCTTTTGGGTTTGATTGTGAATGTTGGCATTAGGCTTGGGTTTTATTTGCGAAAAATTAAAACTTTCACATTTTACATACAATATGAGTAACTGACACATTCATTGCGTTACTATATTCATGCAGTATTTTATGTCCACTGTATTAACTCATTCAAACCTTATAAAACCCTATAAGATAGTTATTATTAACATCCAGAACTTAAAATTGAGAAAACTGAGGGTCACGGTGGCTAAGTAACTTGTCTGAGGTCACAGAGCTGATAACTGGCAGAGCTGGGATTTTAACCCAGGAAATAGGAACCTATGTGTGCTCTCCCCTGCTATACTTATGCTTTCTCACTTTCATGACCCTGACTTACCATCTTAGTGAGTATGTGTAGATTTTTCTATTCAGGTAATACTTATTTCTCAGTAAGGACATTTAGTTAGTATTATAGCTATTATAATTTCTTTCACAACTTTCATTTATATTCTAGCTGCTTCTTGCAGGGACACATTGTAACAATCATGATGCCCACATTTATCTTCTAACCAGACACTAAATCCCTTTAATACAATCATGGTCTTAAATAATCCCTTTGGGTTTTTAGACATATAACCATATAATCAGTGAATAATGAAATTATTGGCAATTTTCCATATAACCAATAAATAATGAATTTATTATCTGTTTAGATATAACTGTTTCAACTGAATTAAGCACATTTTGATTAATATTAAGTTATACAGATTTTAATAATTTATTTTATTAACAATTTTAATGGGTATTCCCTGGGTTGAATTTTCTTTTTCTTTTTCTTTCTCTCTCTCTCTCTTTCTTTCTTTCTTTCTTTCTTTCTTTCTTTCTTTCTTTCTTTCTTTCTTTCTTTCTTTTTTTGAGAGAGAGAGAATGTGTGACAATGGGAAAGAAGGGAATGGGGGGAAAAGGGGCCACAATCCCAGGCAGTTTCCACACCTCGTGTGGAGCCCAGTGTGGGGCTTGATCCAACACCCCTGAAAATCATGACCTCAGTCAAAATCAAGAGCCCATTCCTCAACCAACTGAACCACCCAGGTGCCCTGGACATTTCCTAATTCTAACATAAAATATACAACTGATAATTTTGGAGGGGGAAAAATAACCTTTCTTTGTTGGTGGTATATTATATATTTTATTTTTCTTTATATTTTCTTTTGAAATTATATATTTTTGTGATATTATTCTTAAATTTAAGTGCAAGTATTTCCTTTTAAAGTTGTATTCATTTATTATTTTACTTAAGTAATCTCTACACCCAACCTGGGGCTTGAACTCATGATCCCAAGATCAAGAGTTGCATGCTATTGAGTCAACCAGGCAGCCCCAATTATGTGTTCATGGATAACTTCCTTTCTTTTGTAATCTTTCTATAACATTACTTTTAAAAATACAAGTACAAGAAAATTAAATTGGGGAAATCCTGAGCATAATGAAAAGAGAATTTTTGTATTTATACTTTAATGGTGGCATATACATTTTGGTAAAGGCAGAAATCTTCTGTGTGTCATTACTCTTTTTGCAAAACCACAATTAACAATTAATGACAGCACACTAACATTACTTTTCAATGGTCAATGAGACTTTTAAATGCAAATTTAGGGACTTCAAAATCATTAAGGGCAATTTGCTCATCATAATTAAGATGAAATTAAACTCTGAAGTGCTGCATCAAAGTTTGGAGACTGTAGTCAGTTAAAACAGCTATAAAAAATCACCACAAATGAAAATATGCTGAATAAATGTAACATGGAAATAGGCTATTATACAGTTTTAGATAATTGGCTATACTTCATATTAAATCATGTGTTCTTTGACATATGTATCAGTAAGGTAATTAATATTAATCCAAACAAATTTAAACTGAACTTCATAGTGATAATATAAGAATCATATATTCAGATGGTTCTCTTCTTTTTGCCAGAAGGAAGTTCATAGTACAGAGTATTGGTTCATCCAACACTAACAAGGTAATTGACATGTTGAAGGTTATTGCCAAGGGAGAAAAATTGCCATAGAATCTGAATGTGTACTTAAGATTTTCTTTGACATTTTTCAATACAATATACAAGGAAACATGGGACATGAAATACTAAATTATACAACCAATCCTCATTATTTATGATTTCCATTTTTGTAAATTCATCTACTTTCTGAATTTATTTGTCAACCCAAAATCAATATCCACAGAACATTTGAGATCATCCACGGGCATTCAGAGCAGAGAGAAGGAGTGAGCCAAAGAAAGAAAATGAGAGAATGTGAGAACAAAAACAAGCTGCTAAGCTTCCCTCCAGATTTTCAGTTCCTGGTTCTATTTCCTTTGGAGGTCTATGGTACATGCTGGCTCTTGAGTTTTATGAAATACCTTAGCATCCTTACAATAATGCTCATCGTTTGCTTAGGATAGAGTATGTGTGCTTTTGTTACTTGTAATCAAACTGTATGCTTTTATGCATAGACCCAAATCTCTAAAAAAAAATAACTGTTTCTCTCAGTATTTTCAAGCTATTATTTCCTTTTATTGGTTTCTAATGTGGCTATTGAGAAGTTAGATGTATCTGTACTAAATTCATTTCACTGTGATTACTTTAACAACTTTGTCTTTGAAGTTCTACAGTTTTGTGATAATATATCCATTTATTCATTTACTTTTATGTACTTCTTTTCATTTATTCAGACCAGTACTCACTGACTTTTTTTTTTTTTTTTTACAATTTTTCATTCCTTCCTAAAAATTTTTTTAACATTTATTCATTTATGAGAGACAGAGCACAAGCAGAAAGAGAGAGAGGGAGACACAGAATCCAAAGCAGGCTCCAGGCTCTCAGCTGTCAGCACAGAGCTGGATGCGGGTCTAGAACCCACGAACTATGAGATCATGACCTGAGCTGAAGTCAGATGCATAACCATTTGAGCCACCCAGGCGCCCCTGGCCACTTTCAAAAAAGATAATTTTTATTCATTTTATTTTCAAAAAGTTATATATACTCTGTTCTATTTTCTCTTTCTGAAAAACAAATTAGTCCTATGCGTGCTAATTAGTGCTGAGAGATTTGATCAGCCTCTCATTTATATATCTTAATTTTGATTTCATATTCATAAGTTTTTCTTGTTGTAATCTGGATAATCAATCCAGCTTTCTGGATTTTTAATTTCTCTCTCCCTATGTTTAATCTGCTGCAAAATAAACATTGAGTCTATATTTACAACTTTACCAATTGTTTTTCACTCTAAGGTAATGTGTATTTCTTTAAAAGATGTACTTTTTTCAAAGTCGATAGTGTTTCATTCATTAATCATATTGCCAACCCCTTTTTTTCTGCTATGGTTTGAATATCCATGTCTCCTCAAAATTCATATGTTGAAATCTTAATGCCCAATATGATAGTATCAGGAGGTGGGGCCTTTGGAAAATGCTTAAGTCATGAGAGTGAAGCGCTATGAAAGAGACTCCACAGAGCTCTCCAGATCTTCTACCATGTGAAAACAGTTTGCAACTTTGATGGGGGCCTTCGCCAGAACCTGACTATGCTGGCACTCTCGTCTTGGAATTCCAGCTTCCAGATCTGTGGGAAATGAGTTTTTGTTTCTTTTAAGCCTATCCAGCCTGTGGTATTTTGTTATAGCAGCCTAATGAACTCAATTTCTTTATATATATAAAGGCTTTTGTTTTTTGGGGTTCTTTTTTTTTTTTTGGTGTTTGGAGTTTTTTTTTTTTTTGGTTTGGTTTTTTTGCTGACTCTTGCTTATGGTGCCATGTTTCCTCAGAGGCCTTGGAATGTCCTTAAATTTTTAGCTCATTCCAATCGGCATTTCGCTTAATAAAATTTAAAGAAGGCCCTGAGTGTAAAGTCTGTCCTTCCATATAGTATTTGTTTTTGCTTCTGTCAGAGACATTGCCGAGTACACTGGGTCACCACACTTACTGACTTTTCTTTCCTCATTTACCAAAAACTAAGAATGTAGCAGGTGTTTTCAAGCATTTAACTCTAATAAAAGACCTCCAATTTAAAATGTCACTCTGTATCTAGACCTAACACATTTGTTAGCCTTCATTCTGTACAGGTTAAAACTTGACGGTAGCTATCACTGATTAGCTTAATCTGCTGGGTTATTCACAGCAGAAATATTACCTCTCCAGATACAAACTCTGTTTCTAGCCACTGAGAAATTTCTATCTACAGATACAAATACCCAGTGCATAGACTGGGTATTGAAATGGTATTGGTATTGCTATAGATATTCTTTTATATTTCATACAGAATTTTTATGTGATCTCCAGTGTGAATATTTCTCAGTGTATATTGTCATCAATACTTCCAGAAATGGAAATATGATTTAAGAATAAGCTGTTTATAGAGGAGGAAGCTACCGATCCTACCACCTGTTTTTCATGTTGCTATGATAAAAATAATTTCATTGTTAAATATATACCATAGGCTAAAAAAGTGTAGAAAATACAAATCAAAGTCTTGATGATGTTGGACTTAATTTTAACTGCTTGCTATAATTCCCTAATAACTATTGGAATGTGTGTGTGTGTGTGTGTGTGTGTGTGTGTGTGTGTGATTGTGTATATATGGTATGAGTATTTAGGAGTAGAAATGTTTAAAACTGTGGTTTAAAATATTAATGTAAAGCTAAACGTGGGACTTTCTTTTCCTCCCCAATTTGTAGTAAGCAGGAAGCAGCTGAGATTGTTACTTTAGGAACAAAAAATAGTTTGTGAGCACCAGACTATAAAAGCAAAAAATAACACACAAATAGAATGGATATTTTTCACTGCAAATAATTAAGGTAATAGAACTTAATCAGTATAAGCCATTGATTCCTCAAGATTACAATGTGGTTATGATTGGAAAAAAATATATATAATCTGAACACAGGGGAGACAGGAAATACCAAATTAAAGATAGATACAAAACCACAAAAAAGTCACAAAATATTACAGAAAAATTATAAGATGAAAGAAAGTTGACAACCTTATCAATCAAAACTGGTATCTGAGAAAATGCAGTTAAAATAGCAGGTTACATGTATTTATAGAAGAATAAAATTGTTACTATAAATGATGATATCACATAAAGGAAATAAAAAACTGTACTGTGCAACAGCAAATGAAAAGAAAATCAAAGTTAACCCAGGAATGAAGGAATGGATTAATATTAGATAGGCATAATTGTAAGCCAATGTAATTGAAGAGATTATATATTTTAAAGCTTACATTTACTAGTTGCTTTGAGTCGGTTCTCTATGGCTCCCTCACGTTTCTGCAGTCTTATGAGCAGACACACTGACAGCCTTTGACCCAACACCTTTTCAACCATGTCAATATTGAGATCAGATAGAGATACAATATCTACCAGTATATTTGTTTGCTATTCATTATATTAAAAACATAGTCTCCATCTAGGGTAAAGGTTGGGCCATTTGTTTTATGTCTCATTATAAAAGATTGAATTTCCTGAGCTTAAGATTCTTTAATTGTTATAAACTCACTACTTGCATAGCATTCATCTGAGAAGCTCTATGTTGCCTGAATGACACCTGGAATCAAGAGGAACCAGAGAATATGAAGCTTCATGACAACTGCTATATCATGACTCATGATACCCTGAGTCTCTGAACCAGGACTTGTAGATCTTCTGCCAGCATCCATGAAAATGTGGCATTGTAGCATATGATCCTGCAACTAAGATGAAAACTATTCACCTTATGTGATTATACCACAGTTTGCTTTTTCATTCACCTATAGAAGGTCCTATTGGATATATCCAATTTTTGATGGCCATGAATAAAACTGGTATAAAAATTTAGATTCAAGTATCTACATGTTTTCAATCAGTTGAGCAAATACTTAGGAACAAAATTGCCAGGTCATGTGGTAAGACAATGGCTATTTAGCTTCATAAGAAATTGTTTACTGTCTTCCAAAATATCTGTACCATTTTTCATTCCCACCAGCATTAAATGAGAGTTCCTTCTGCTACTAATCTTTGCCAGAAATTGAAGTTGTCAGGTTTTTGAATTTTAGTCATTTTATTTTTATTTTATTTGAGACAGGCAGACAGACAAACAGAATCTTAAGCAGGTTTCACACTTAGCATAGAGCTCTATCCCATGACCCTGAGGCTCTCTCCCACAGCCCTAGATCATGACCTGAGCTGAAATCAAGAGCCAGTCACTCAACTGACTAAGCCACACAGACACCCTGGAGTTTAGTCATTTCATTAGGCTTGTACTAATGTGTGTGTGTGTGTGTGTACACACACATTAGTACACATATGTGTGTGTGTGTGTGTGTGTGTATCTTTTTTGGTGAAGTGTATGTTCAAATCTTTTGTGTATTCTTAAATGAAATTGCCATTTTCCTATAGTTGAGTCTTAAGGATTATTTCTATATTTTGGATACAAGAACATAAGCAGATATATGTTTTGCAAATAATTTCTTCCACTGTGTGTCTTATCTCTTCAACCTCCTGACTGTTTTCCATAAAGATGAAGTTTTTGATTTTTACGAAGTCCAAATTACTACTTTTTCTTTTATGTAATATGCTATTGATGCTTTATTTGTTTCCATTGCCAAAATCAATGTCGTTTGGATTTTTCCATGTTTCTTTTTAGAAGGTTATATTTAAGTCTATAACCAGTTGAAATAAGTAACAGAATTTTATTTTATTAATTTTAAATGGTTATTTATTTTTGAGAGCAGGGAAGGGGCAGAGAGAGGGAGAGAGAATCCCAAGGAAGCTCCATGCTGTTAGCATAGAGCCCCAACTTGGGACTTGATCTCACAAACCATGAGATCATGACCTGAAATTAGGAGTTGGACACTTAACTGACTGAGCCACCCATGCACCCCAGTAATAAAATTTTAAATTCATCAGTTTAAAATAATTGGAGAGCTGGAGAATACAAAGTATTGCCTGGATAGGGAACATAGAAACACTGCTATTGTATATTTTTCACCACAGGTTTAAAAAAATTAGTTTTTTTTTTTAATATTTAATGTTTTATTTATTTTTGAGAGAGAGACAGCATGAGCAGGGGAGGGTCAGAGAGAGAGGGAGACACAGAATCCGAAGACAGGCTCCAGGCTCTGAGCTAGCTGTCAGCACAGAACCCGATGCGGGGCTCAAACCCATGAACCCTGAGATCATGACCTGAGCCGAAGTCGGATGCTTAACTGACTGAGCCACCCAGGCGCCCCCCAAAAAATTACTTCTTAAAAAAATATTTAGGGGCACCTGCATGGCTCAGTCACTTAAGCGTCCAACTTCAGCTCACGTCATGATCTCAGGGTTGGTAGGTTTGAGCCCCATGACAGGCTCTGTGCTGACAGCTGGGGCACAGCCTGGAGGCTGTTTCATATTCTTTGTCTCCCTCTCTCTCTCTCTAACCCTTCCCTGCTCACGCTGTCTGTCTGTCTCTCTCAGAAATAAATTAAAAAATATTTTATTCAAATTATATAAAGTCATTATACTAAAATGGAAAAAAACCAGGTGCTATTACCACCACTATTTTAGAAAGAAAAAAGAAAAAGAAAAATGATAAATGTCAAAAAATTTTAAAAAAATGTATTATTTGAAGAGAAAATAATTGCCTGTATAGAAAATTATAATTATTAAAATGGGATGCCTGGATACTATAATAGAGTATATGTATCTGTAATATATATTAGCAATGATTAACTTGGAAGCAGGGAAGAAAAAAAAAGTTTATAGCTACAATAAAAATTTGGATAAGAATAAATTAAATAGAATGATGTAAAAGCAGAGCATTTGGATGGCTCAGCTGGTTCAGCATCTAACTGTTGGTCTTGGCTCAGGTCATAACCCAGGGTCATGGGATTAAGCCCTGCATCACTCTCTGTCCTGCGTGTGGAGCCTGCTTAAGTTTCTCTCTCCTCCTTTCTCTCTGCCCCTCTTCCCCAACTCTCCCTCTCTCTCTCTCAAAAACAAAAAACAAAAAACTATGTAAAACCTTAACAGAGAAAACTATGCTAGTCTCCTAAAAAATATTCAGTCTCAATAAGAATCTCAACAATAGTTAAGAGATTAAGGAGGGCACTTGTTGGAATGAGCACTGGGTGTTATATGTAAATGAATCACTGGGTTCTACTCCTGAAACCAATACTACACTGTATGTTAACTAACTTGATTTAAATAAGTTAATTTTAAAAACTCATTAGAGTCCATTAAAAAAAGAAACAGGTGATAATATATATGCTATATGTAAAATTCTATAGATGCTGTAATAATTAAGAACAATGAGGTCAGACAAGTGCCATGATGTAAAAACATGTTAAGAGTTGGAGTAATTTACCATTCTGGCACTGGCACAAGAATGGAAAAACGTATGAATAGTACTGAACAAAGAGTAGACAGACATAGGTGCTGACACCAAACAATGTATTATGTGACAAACCTCATAGTTCAATTCTTTGGGGGAATATGCTCCAGTAAATGAATAACTTCAGGAAAAATTGTTAGGCATGTTATTTCCACTGTTGATAAATCTTATTAAGAAGTAATCAGTGGGAATGAAAGAAATTTTCACAGAAAAAAATAATATGTCCAGTAAGCTATAAGGTCAACTTCATTAGCAACCAGGAAAATGCAAAAATGAATGTGTATTTTTTATTCTCATCAGTTGGGAAAAATAAATTATCACAAAGCTGATGAATGTGATTGTAATAGGCTACTCCAACATTTAGTTGGTGGGAATATAAATTATATTGTCCATGTATGTAAGAAATAAAACCATAATAACATTATTAATTCTTTTACATTATTATGGCTGGATATAGAAACAGATATAGATATATAGATACAAATGGTATGGATAATGTTTGAAAAAATGCACACTTTATGCAGACACTTACATATCTAGTACCATGAAACATAAATGTGAAATTTATTAGAGAAAACAAACAGGCAGAGCATCCCAAGGAAAGATATGTTTAACCCTGGCCAATGCCTCATGGGAAGGGATCCAGGAGAGAGAACTTTAACATAACACCACAAATTTGTAGGAAAGTTGGAAGGGGTTGAATGGAACATCTAGTCAAAATAATAGATCACAATGAAAGCCTGCCAGTGGAGCAAAAGCCTTGTTAGGTGAAACTCTGGGGACTCATCAGCTGTTGTTAATATCTACTTTTCTTGGAGCTGGCTAAGACCTGCTAAGCTAAATACCATAAGGAGGAAGGAAGCAAGCTTTCAGGGCTATCCAGATCCTCTCTACTCACACCAAACTCATAATGGCAGTCATCACTGGAGAAACGTGAGGGATAATGCATGGGGAAGTATGTGAAGATAACTTGGCTTTGTACATTATGTATTCTCTGTGGTTGGAATTTGTTTACCAGTAAATTAATATGAAATAAGACATTGCTCTTGCCTTGGAGTAGTGGGAGGGATAAAAGCAAGCTGTTCTTTCTAATGAAAAATGGTATGAGTTTAAAGGTATTCTAAATGCCTGGGCAGATAAGGAATGCTTAAATATGAGGAAATGTGTAAAGAATAAATTTAAAAACTTTCCTCAGGGCACTATGCAAGAATTACTTCAGTGCTCTCAGTTAAGTCACTCAACAAACAAAACAAAACACAACACAAAAACCCAGAACAACCTCACTTTGCTTCTTTAAGGGAACATCACAGTCATTGTGTTAAGAGTCCAGGCCTTTGTAACTGTTTTGTCCTACAAATAAATGTATGCTGAATATATGGCTTCTTGCCAATGGAGACCCAGAACAGCTGAGAGAAGATGACGGAAAATAGCCCCTAAGCAGATAAGCAATTCACTGCCTTTTTGCATCCGGCCACAGACACTACACAGAAGTGTTTATTAAATCTGGCAGAATGTGGAACCTTTATGGCTTTTAACGGAAGCTGCATGTAAAGTGAAATATTTGCAAACACAGACCTACTTCTTCCTACCTTTGGCTCAACAAACTAGGCATCTCCTGCTGTGTTCCTGCCACATCACTACCCTGGTGCAGAAAAATATTCTTCTTCCAACTTTTATCTTTTGAAAGGGAATCTAATTAAATTGTGATTGCTGCATTCATTTTACAGATGTAATATCTGTTTTGCTTCATGGGCTCGGCGGTTGTGACAATGGACCTGCCATGCTGCTCAGTAAGCGGATCTCATGAATACTGTGAAAAAGACCCAACAAAAACCCCATAACAAGTGCTGCTCTGTGGGAAAGGTCCAGAATAACAAATTGTTCCCCAACTCCTACCTGGATCTCTGATCACAGTACCGACTTCCTGTCCCATTGAATCCTGCTGTGTTTTTCTTTCGTTTTCATAAATGTTGATTTACAAACAAACCATTTATAAACACGAAGAGGATAAAATAAATGTGTGAGTATCCGAGCAAGAGCAAGAGAGTGTCCCCAAATGATTCCATTTGCTGAAGCTCAAGCTTTGAAAATACCAATCACATGACAGATGGGCTGTGGTAGATTGTTGAAAAACTGACACTTAACCTATTTCATCGATAAGTGATTTGGCAATAAACAAAAATAATAATGGTGTGTTGTGGTAAATGCTGTTGCTAATTGCTCTGCTCTAATTACCCAGAACTATAATAAAATATGGTTTCTTTATTTTTTCTCCATGGGTTTTCCTGCTGCTGTTCTCTTTTTATAAATAGTCTTCTGCTTTACTTCTCACTTATAGAACTCTCACCAATTTTTCAAGCAATAGTTCCTCAAGAAAATACACTGAATTTCCAATCCCAGAGATGGATTTAGTGTCTACACATCTCGTGTCTGTCTCTATCACAGTAGGAATTACAGCTGGGCTACATATCTTCTGTACGCTTCCTCCACCAGGTATACTACTCATTCATTTCCACCAGACTTTCTGCCCCAGAAGGCTGACTTGTATAAATTATAAGGGACTGTCATAATCTGAGCTTTCTGGAACCCTGACCAATCAGAAGATCAGAAGGAGAAAAGAGAATAAGGTCAGGGATTTCAACCCCATGATTCCTTCTTGGACTGACCATATTCTTCAATCCCAAATCAGTACTTCTTTCAAGATGGTCTCCTACAAACACCCACACACTACAGGGCTATACTAAATCTTCTTTCCTTTAGCCCTTTAGCATAGTACTTCTGTAAGTCTGCTGATTACCAGCTTAGGGTTATGGCTTTACATCTTATTTCTTATACCTTCTTATTTCTGTAAATAGCACCCTCTTCAAGATATCCATTCTACATAACAAACTTCTCCCAAATTTAATGACTTTATCAATACACATTTTACTTTTTCTCATAATGTTTTCAGTTAGAAATTCTGGCAGGTCTTGGCCGGCCAATTCTTCTCCTTCGTGTAACATTGACTGACTTCACTGGAGTGTCCAAGAGGGCTTCACTAATATCCCTGGAACATTGGTAAGACCAGCTGGAAGGCTAGGATACAATAGGCATTTTTCCTTTCTATGTGGACTCAGAGCATTTCCACCTTGTCTTTCCAGTGGGGTAATCAGATTTTTTACATAGTGGATCTTATAAGGCTTGAAGACATCCTCTCTTATACACCTTGTTTAGAGCAAGGAAAAAGCTGAGAGTCCTCTTAAAAGTGATGTTAATTAGCTGGCTTTATTAGTTTTCTACTGCTACATAGCAAATACGCTATAAATAAAATTGTATTTATGTGTCCCAGTCACATTCAAGGGGGTGGGATTATAGGAGGCATGTACACTTAGGGGCAGATATCTTAGGGATTACTTTGTTTTTTGTTTGTTTTTTTTTAACGTTTATTTATTTTTGAGACAGAGAGAGACAGATCATGAGCAGGGGAGGGGCAGAGAGAGAGGGAGAAACAGAATCACAAACAGGCTCCAGGCTCCAAACTGTCAGCACAGAGCACGACACAGGGCTCAAACCCACAAACCATGAGATCATGACCTGAGCTGAAGTCAGATGCTTAACCGACTGAGCCATGCAGGCACCCCTCTTCTTTAGAAATTTGCTTGTTACTGTCCTCCAAGGTCCCCAGTGATTCATATTCCAATAAAATGAGAAATATGTTCACCTCTGCTCCAAAGATTCTCAAAAGTCTCATTATGAAATCAGCTCAAAGTCCATGAACTCATCATCCAAGACATCTAAATCAGATAAATATGAAGCTCCAGGTAATAAAGAATCCATTAAATTCAGTGTTGGGGACAAAATTTCTCCCCACATATAGACATGTGAAACTAAAGAGATACATTCTGTAGCCCTAACATTCCCAACACATAATGGAGAGACAAGTGTTTGATAACATTTACAGATATTCCAGTTCAAATGGGGAAAAAAAAATAGGTGCCAAGGAGTAACTGGTTCCAGGAAGTTCTATAATACAGCTGGGCAAATAGTGAGATTTTTCTGGATTCAGTTTCAAAGATTCAGAATAATCCTCTGGGTCCCTAGGCTCTGGGGTATTGCTTCCACTCTGAGTCATCCTTTCTTTTCCATGAGAAGGAGCAAGTGTTGGAAACGGAGTAGTTTTATCAGCATGCTTACTGCCAATACAATTTTGGTGATCTGGAACACCCCCCCTCCCCCTGCTGCCCCTGAGGACAGTTCTCTCTATCCCTTTCAGTCCAAGCTAGCAGTATTCTGCTGGAAAAAAAAAAAAAAAAATCTCAAGAACATTGGAATCTTCCATGGATTTTACTGAGTCTCATTTCATTAGGCTAAAGCTAAATGCACCAATATATATATTTTTTAATCTGGACTTAGCAAAAGGCTGTAAAGTTACACTTTCAGTGTACTGTTTACTTTTTTTTTGTTTTTACTTTCTATATATTATGATGTTATGACATCTTAAAAACCTTTCTGTGAGGAGAGACTTCCCTTCCCAGGGCTTTCCAATTCTTAGAGACAGCAAAGGAGCATGCTTTTCCTATGCAATCTAACCATTCCAGAACCATGCCTTGTCTATCTGGCTCTTACACCCCAGCAGACAACATTCCTCTGCTTTATCATCCCAGGGCAAGGTACCAGTCAACTAGAGACCACCCCCTATAGCCCAAAGTCCCTGGACTTACTCAAATAGCCACTCCTAAGATGTTAATTTTGTCCTGCCTTACCTTTTCCGCAGAAATCCCAGGGAAGGCTCTGGCCTAAACTTCGCCCTTGCTTCTCTGTTCTGTCACCTGACCCAAACCTGGTGCTTCCTCTGTGACCCTGTGTGGCATATGGTGACCTCCTTTCTAGGACCTGTGAACAGAATAAACTTTGTTTTCCTGAGCCTCTTGACTCCTCTTGGGGCCACACCTGATCGACTATCATATGAAAGAGCAAAGAACATTCAGCCTTTTCTTCATGCCATACTATTGGCAATATTATTTTACTTTACATTTTAGTTTTAGCATTTTTTTTATTATCTAGAGAGGCTGAGAATTTTGAAAATCATTAAATTCTGTTTCTCTTTTGTTTAGTAACTTTTCCTTCAATGTATGTTTTTCACATTAACTCTAAGGAGAAAGAAGAAACCAGGCAGAATTTCCCACAATTTGCTTAGAAATCCCCTCAGCTCTATATTTACATTCCTCACTTCTGAGTTCTGCTGTCAGCATAACTGCAGGAACAATTCTGCTGAGCTTTCTGATGCTACACAACAAAGTCCTTTTCCTTTAGTTTCCAGTAATCTCATTTCCTTTTGAACTCTTACTGGTAACATGCTCACTGTCCATATTTCTATTCAATGTCTGTTCAAGGCAACGGAGAATTTCTCTCATTTACTTCAATATTCTTCTAGTCTCTACCCATTGCCTAGTTGTAAAGCTGCTAACATATTTTAGGTATTTGTTACAGCAGTAACCTATTGTGATATCAAAATCTGGATTTGTTTTTGATTTCTGGGTAATCAATTACTGCAAATATATGTTAAAACAACCCAAACCTATTATTTCAAAGATCTGTAGTTCAGAAGTCCAGGCACACCATGGCAGATTCTCTGCTTAGGATCTCACAAGGCTGAAATCAAGATATTGGCTGGACTGGGGTCTCATTTGAGGCTCAGGATCCTTTTCGAAGTTCATTAAGGTTTTTAGCAGAATTCTCTTCTTTGTAGCGATAGGAGCAAGGTTCTTGGTCTCCTGTGGACAATCGCTCAGGGATTACTCTCCCTTCCTCAAGGCTTCCAGTACTGTGTCCAGTGTTTCATGCTATTGGCCCACTAACACAGCTCTCTGCAACTTCAAGACCAGCAAGATAATTTCTTTAATGATCTGAATCTTTCTCCATGAAAGACCTCTCTCATTTCAGGTTTATCTAGTTAGTGCAGGCTTGCTCAGAATGGGGTCCTTTTGATTAGCTCAAAATCAGCTTATTCGGTGTATTAATTGCATCTACAAAATCCCTTCCCCTCAAGATGTCACATAATCCTGGGAGTGATAGCCCATCATATTTACAGTCCTTCTCACATTATGGGGAGGGAGATTACCCATGGCATATAGGAAGAAGATACCTCTATGTCTCCTTCACCTGCCAACTGACAACATGTCTACTGTGCTCCTTCAGTCAAAGCAATCCCAGGGTTCACAGGTTCAAGGCGAGGGGAAAAGACCTCACCTCTCAAATGGCAGTTGTCTCAGAGGACGTGTGGTCATTTCTAATCTACCTCAACTAATGTTCTGGCCACAATTTATTCATATTCCTATCATCTGCCAAATGTTCTCAGTCCCTTCTAAAAGCCCCAGAGTCTCATCCCATTCTGGCATTGGCTTAAATAGATCTCATCATCTCAATTAGGCTCAGGTAAAGAAAGCTCTTGGAGTGTAGTTCCTTGAATACGATTCCTCCTAGCAGGAAAAATAGATATTTTTTCCTCACATGTCAAAACTTACCATGGGGTGACAAAAAAGGGTAACCATAATCAACACCTCTATCCCGAAAGGGGGGAAATGGAAGGCACAAACACTTACTGATCCATAATAATTTTAAAACCCAGCAGGGCACATCTGGTCAACTCTTAATTAGGGCCTAGTCCTGCTCCCTGGGGATGATTCTGTGGCTTTTGTCTCCACCCTGTGAACCATCCATCTTTTGTTGCAGGATTTTTTTTCTTTTCTTTTTTACCACAATACCCAGGGTTTGTCATCTCACAGCTTTGAAGAATGAAGAGGTGGACACAGAATGAGCAGCAGGCAAAAGTTTATTGGAATGTAAGATTAGAAAGGAAGACTAGTAGGAAAGTTCTCCTTACAGAGAGGGGACGTTCAAAGGTGAGTGCCAGCAGACTATAGGCAAGGGTCCTTGCTTTGTTGGGTTCTGGTCCTTACCCCCTGCCTTTTCCCTTCTCCTTTGTTCCTTCTCAGATCCTACCCTTATTGGCTGGATCACTCTGGGTGCTGGGTTGTCCATTCCTGATTGGCTTGTTTCCATTGTATAAGGGGCAGTCTATGGCCATACTTAGATCTTTCATCAAATTCCTGAGGGAAACCTGAGGGGGAGTAGGTAGGGTCTATTACATTCATTAGAGGAACCTTAAGCCTGAGGGGGCTTGCGGTGGTCAGACACTCTCAACATTGTTCCAAAATAGGTGTTTTTCCCCACCTAGGGACCTCAAGTCCTATCCTTTCCTCTCTGCCTATTTTGTCTTATCTTTTCTCATTATATTGTCCTAGAAGAAATGGCTGGTGTTTGCAGCTGAGTAGGTTTCTCAGCTTATTAACTGCCCCAATAGACTGAGGGTCTCTCTTTTCATTTTGTTCTGTCTCCGTCCCTTTCAATCTAAGCCTAAAGAATGTTTTGGCTTTCTTTTTTGTCAAATTGTAATTCACTTCATTAGACACAGCCATACTCACAAATCTCTTACAGATAACCTTTTCTATCCCTGGGCTCCCTGTGAGGGTGATGTGGGACTGTATTAATTTGCTCATGCTGTAGTAACAAAGTACCACAGACAAGGTAGCTTAACAACAGACATTTATTGTACGTAGTTCTGGAGGCCAAAAGTCCAAGATCAAGGCAGGGTTGGTAACTTGCATCGGCTGTCAGGAAAAGTCTGTTCTCTGCCTCTCTTCTCACTTCCAATCTTTTGTGTTCATGTGTATAGGCAATCTTTGGTGTTCATGGTTTATATGTGCATCACTCTAATCTCTGCCTTGACATTCACATGTCTGTGTGTGAGTCTGTCTCCAAAGTACCCCTTTTATAAGGACTCCAGCCATAATAGATTAGGGCCCACTCTACTGACATCATTTTAACTTGGTAAAAAGGTTATCTCCAAATAGAGGCACACTATCAAAGTACTGCAGGTTAGGACTTCAACATATGAATTTGAGAGGAACACAATTCAACCCAGAGCAGTAATACTGTGATTAGTATTCGTAGAAACCCTCATTTGTAACCAAAACCACCCACAAGGTATAACTTTAATACTCTTAAAAGCCAAATCTTTTTAAGGTCTTAATAAGGGCCCTATAGCCACACCCTGACTTTATCTTTACCCTGAGTCATACTTTAATGTCTTGGATTTGAACTTTGCTTTGAGGCCAGTTCTTACTTTAAGAGCCTTTTGCAAGCTACAAAGACCATCCCTGGATTTTATATGCTTTCTAAATTCAGTTTAAATATTAAAAATCAGGGGTGCCTGGGCGGCTAGTCTGTTAAGCCTCTGACTTCAGCTCAGGACATTATCTTGTGGTCTATGAGTTCCAGCCGAACTTCAGTCTCTGTGCTGACAGCTCAGAGCCTGGAGCCTGCTTCCGAATCTGTCTCCCCCTCTCCCTCCCCCTCCCCTGCCTGTGTTGTCTCTCTCTCTCTCAATAAATAAATATTTAAAAACTTTAAAAACTAAAAATTCCTTTTAGTTTCTCTCTCCTTATATCTCTCTCTTTTCATAGGTAACAAGAAAACACAAGTTCCAATTTTCTAGAAATTTTTGCCACCTCCAAAAGTATGTGAAATACCTTGCATATTTTCCATGTCTCCATTGGCAAGAGTGCTACCTACTGTCACAACATAAAAATAGTTTTTCTCTCTCTAGCCTTTAATAGCATTTTCTTATGTCCTCTAAGTCTTTATCAACTGGCTCCATGAAGCCCTTTCAACTTACACAGAGTCTCTTGAGTTACTTCCAGCTTCCATTCTGTAACTTATTCCAGGCCAAGGTCACACAGTCATATTTTTTGCCAGGACGCCAACTAATTTCCTGCTACCAAATCTGTTCTTCTCATCTGCTGCTGCATAACCAACCACTCAGAAAATTAGTGGATTCAAACAACTGTGATATTATACTGTACAATTTTGTGAGTCAGGAATTTGGGCATGGCTTAGCTAGCCAGTTCTTCTGCCCCACACAACTTTAACCAGTGGTATAAACCTGGCAACTGTGATCATCTGGAATGTCTAAGAAGGTTTCACTAACATTTCCAACACTTTTGTTGGGATGGTTGGAAAGGTAGGCTGACTGAGCCCCTCTCTCTTTCAACATGGTCTCAGGACATCTATGTGGTCTTTCCTGCAGGCTAGTCTTACTTCTTACACAGTGGATTGGGGTTTGGATAAAGTAAGAGAAAGCTGCTTCTTCTCTTAAGGCGAGGCCCAGAACTCACATAGCATCATTTATGCCCTATTCTCTTGATCAGAGTAGTCACAGGCTAGTCCAATTTCTACTCTCTATTGAAAGAGAGTAGAAATTCTCTCAATGGAGTTTCACAGAATTGAAAACCCTCTTTAATCCACCACAGCTTCTTGTAAACAGACTTTTAAGAAAATGATTTTAATTTGAATATTCCATCTGTTTTCTGTTGAGACTTTAACTGATGTAGTAATGGGTATTATAAGAGGCTTCAGGAAACGGATCTCTAAAATGAGATTTTGAATTTTAATTAATCATATATTCTAGGGTATAAAGTTAATCTACTTTTTACAGGAGGAAATGGGATATTAATTATCCAGTGCATATAATTACATCATGATTAATCACAGTATCAGTGGTAGGGATACTAGATGCAAAGCAGGTGGAAGGCAAAGTATTGGAGGATTGTTGAATGTGATCATTAACTGCTATGGCAAGAAGAGCAATTGTAAACTTGTGGAATCATAAGTTTTCTAGTAATGCTAGGGAGCATCCATAAAAGCAAAGAGAAAATAAGATCTATGAATAACTAAAAATATATACATAAGTGTTAGGGCTCCATAATCCCTTTGACAAAGTCCCTTATTTCTGCAGTCACATGATAGAAATAACTTAGATCAAGTCCAGGGTCTGGGGTTAAGAGTTGTAGACATTAAGTCAATAATGATGAAAGGGCCCCAATTCAATCTCACCAGGTCTCTTACACTAAGTCAAGGAAAAATATGAGATCCTGAGGAAAGAAGTGGAGATATTTGGGCAGACACAGATAAGGCTGAAACCTCGAGTCTCCCAATTTCTTTGTAAACCCCTTGCTGGCAGAAGTAGCTCTTTCTTCGTTTGAGGAAAGCAGCTCTTTCTCTTGCAACAGAGCTTTCCAAAATCCAGGACTTAGAGGTTGTCTCACAAGTGCACTGGTATCATCTTTTATGTCTCTCCTTCTAAAAAAAAGTTTAAAACCCAAACATAATCTAGATCAAGCAGTATAGGAAGAAGTAGCCTATATCCACCATAAAATTGATATGATCTGACTTTAAGTAAAGAAAGTTAGCAGTAATTTTAATGGCAGACATAGTATATGATTTCTGTCATGACGCAGAGCTATTTCAGCATTCCAACCTCTATGTCATACCATAGTCTGCAGTGACTTTAATTTTTTTGATATCCCACAGAATTTAATGCTGGCCCAGGTTACTGATGACATTATAAACCATTTGGATCCTTGTTGTAGATTACATTGTTGGCCCAAATTGTTATCCTTCCCTTTTTCTAAGCCTTTTGCCCTGAGACTTTAGTGTTCTTTCCATGAAGGTGGAATATTTTTTGCTACCTGTTGACATTAGACTCAACCATGACCCTTACCCTACTAGTATGGAGGCAGAAATGTTCTGATCTGTGGTTTGACACACCTCTTGTGCTTCTTCTTGTTACCTTGCCCATCTGGCATCACCAGAACATGCTCACACTGGCACACTAGATACCACAGTAAGGATGAGATACCTGTGTAGCAGAGGCTGGATTACAAAGCTGACACCGTCAGGATGACACAGACTAAAGCAGAGTCACCCCAGGTGATCCATAAACTTAGTAAGAGGTGTTTATGGTTTTATGCCCTGATAGTGTGTGGTCGTTTGTTATGTAGCGTTACTAGGCAGTATTTTACTGATAGACTCATAGACCTGGAAAAAGTTAAGGGTACTGTCATATTGATAACATTTCTAAGGAGGCAGCAGTCTGGAACAAGATGGAATATCCCTTTCAAAGTGAAAGATAAGTTGCCAAATTTTGCTTTGTACACCATAAAGAGATATAAATATGTGGTGGACCTCTTAATATTTTAGCAGCAACATACATGTTTCTGACATATGAGGATATATGTGATCCCAATAAAATATATGTTCTACAGAACTGTATCCTAAATACATCAGATACATTTTATGTTACTTGGTGTTTCTATTCCACTTTTCTTCCATTTCTCTCCCTACGACTTTTTGTTAAGAACACCAGTAGTAAATGATTTAAGTTTCAGGTATTAGTAGGACCAAACTGATACATCTCATAATATAGAGGCTGATGTAGGGGCAAAAACTTTTCTCTTCTTTTCTTTTTTTCTCCCCTTTTAGGTTCTTTGGCTGATCTAATAATTAATTTGATATAAGACAGATTAACAAGAGAAAAATTTAATTTCATACCTACAGGGACCAAAGCCGGGAAAGGCTCAAAGACAGGCAGTTGAGGCTTTACTGCCATGCTTAGCTAGGAGGAGAGGGGAGGTACCTGGGGTATCAGAGGGGAAGAAGACAATTCACAGGAAGATGAGAAGAAAAAAGTGTTTGGTAAACATGCCCTGCAGATAAGTTTCTGACAGAAAAAGTTATCTCTAGTTTTAACCCTCTATTTAAATTATTTCAGCATTAAAGAGGTTAAAAAAGGGAAACAAAACAAAAACAAACAACAAACAAAACCACAAAAAACTTAAAGCAAAAATAATAACAACAACCAGAAAACCTTTCCTGAGTCAGCTGGGTTTTAAGTGCCACACTTCAGCTCAAAAACATCCCCAAGCCAACGTGGTGCAATTAGGGGTGACCACATCCCCCCTCACTTTAACAGAAACTTATTTTCTTATTATGAACTTTACCCCAGATGAAAGGAAAAACAGGGTGGTAAGCAGTATAAGGGTCAATTATAAAAGATGTCTTGGCTTACACTGCAAATCTACTCTTCAATTTCCTACTCTTCAAGCTCATTTCCAGAGTGCTTGACTTGCACAGACATATGAACAGGTTCTCTTATTTTCTGTGTTCTGGTTTGCTTCAGCCAATGGGAATTGTTCCAGGAGATCAGAGGAAGAATGGCCACGTTTTTATTCCCTGGCTTCCCTTCAAAGTCATTATGGATTGTTTTGTTTATCCTGTTTGTTTTCTTTTGTCTTACTTGACCAAAGGTTTTGTTTTTGTTTTGCTTGCTTGCTTTCTCTCTCTCCCTCCCTCCCCTCTCTTTCTCTATCTTTTCTTCCTTCCTCCCTTCCTTTCTTTCAATAGGCTGCCTCCTCTGTGGAATTATTATTACCTTCTGTTTCTGTTCCCATTCACCTTTCTCATCTTATTGGGTGATGATAACTATCTTGGCTGCAGGATGCTGAACTATCAGTGTTGTTTTTCTCCTCACTGCACCTCCATAAACAGTCCTTTGTAAATTAACCCTCATCAAATTACTCTAAATTGACTGTTGGTTTTTTTTTTTGTTTGTTTTACAGTTATTGGCTGACTCAACACTCCACATGTTTGATAAAGTGGCTGTTTGATGCCTTGACTATAAGGTGTTTTTTTTTTTTTTTTTTTTAGAAAGCGATCCTATCGGGGCGCCTGGGTGGCTTAGTCGGTTAAGCGTCCGACTTTCGCTTGGGTCATGATCTCACGGTTCGTGGGTTCGAGCCCCGCGTCGGGCTCTGTGCTGACTGCCAGCTCAGAGCCTGGAGCCTGTTTCAGTCTGTGACTNAAAAAAAAAAAAAAAAAAAAAAAAAGTTTAAAAAAAAAAAAAAGAAAGCAATCCTATCCTTATGTCCTTAGTACAGAGTTAGCATTTAATAAATTATGACTAAATAAATGAAAAAAGGAATACATGATCAAAACCATCCAAAAACATTTGGAATCAATGGTAGAGGGAACATTTACATAAAAGACTACAAGCTTCTTATCTAGGGCTCTGGCTGGCACTGGCATTATGTAAATAAATCTCATTCTCTATGGTCCTTCTATTTGGATTCCTGGTCCTACTGGGTAATCCTTATAGCTATACTGTTTGAGTTGCAGAATTTACATATCAGTTGCAAACTCACAGAGGAGTGAGACGCAGACCTGAGGGGAAAATCTGGATCGTTGTGATTCTAGATTCTGCAAAAAATCCCAATTAAAATCCTGCAGGTAGAAGCTTTAGCAGCCCACAATGTTCTTATTCTTGGAAATAATATTGAGTTCAATAGTGCCATGGGAAGTCCTTCTGGAAGATATTAGATATAACCTTGCTTGCATTTTTGCCAAACCTTTGGAATATAGAGATTATGATGTTTCCAAGCAAAGGGACTCATGTGAGGGCAGGAAATCAGACATCTTGGGGAGCCTAAGAAATAGTTATGATGAACTTTTTTTTTCAATAAATATATTTGCAGAATTAGAGATGGCAGAAGAAGTAGACTTTTATGCACAGTGACAATGGAAAATTGGCATGATAGAAGAATGGTCTATATGTTCTTTGCCCCAAGAAATCTCCCCTTTCTCCCTTCATGGAGAGTAATCTTGTGTGGGCTTCTGGCACTGAACAAGTTGACCCTGAACTACTAATCAGGTGTTCGAAGATGTCATACTCTCTCTTCTAGATGGAATACACAGAACCCATATTACCTGTATGAGGCTGTAAGAGTACAACTTTGCTCTGTCCAAAACATTTTAGGAGGTGCTTCCACATTTTTTCCTTTTTTATACTGTCATCATTAGAGTTCAATAAGGACAGAACAACTCCTTAGGAACCTCCATGGTGCTTTAGAGTGCTACACAGATTCAAAACATTTTGGATCAATACTTGAGCTATTTGGGATTAAAAATCAAAAACCATCATAGAGGTCTTACAGAGCCCTTGAAATAATAGCACATATACAGTATCCCTTGTGATATGCCACATATTTTTTTCAAACATCACACAAGTACAACTTTGTGTTGGCTTTGCTTCAGAGCATGCAGAGAGAACAATAAAAGCTTTTGAGATGGTAGTGCATTTATAGGACACCTTTTATTACCTGAAAAAATTGAAATCAAATCAGAATTTAAAAATCCAGAGTAAAGGGATGGTTTGGAATCAGAGAAAGAGAGAGAGAGAGAAGTAGAAAAATATATTAACAACGATGAGAGAGAGAGAGAGAGAATGACAGGAAAAAGACCTTCTCTTCTCAAGTGAGAAAAATCCAAGGAGAAAGACTTCACCATAGTCAGATATTACATAATAAAGCAGTTTCAGTAGCCTTTTAAAAGATCTAACAGGGGCGTCTGGGTGGCTCAGTTGGTCAAGCTTCTGACTTCGGTTCAGGTCATGATCACATGGTTTGTGGGTTTGGACCCATGTCCAGCTCTGTGCTGATGTCTAGCGCAGAGCCTGGAGCCTGCTTCAGATTCTGTGTCTCCCTCTTTCTCTCTGATCCTCCCCTGCTCACACTGTCTCTCTCTCAGAAATAAATAAAAAAACATTTTAAAAAACTTAAAAAAATAAAAGATCTAACAGAGTGGAGGATAAATATCAATGGAGTAACAAAGCAGTATAGTGGGGCGGGGTGTGGGTGAGGGGGTAGGAATTGGTGGTGGGAATTCAGATGGCAGCTTGCTTGAGGGGACACAGTTAGATTCTGCCTCCTTTTCTATTCTCTATTGATTATGCAGAGACTCTCATCTCCTTTCTTCTTTTTTTCCTGTTTAATGTGTGTGTTGCTTACATGAAATCTTTAATGGTCTCAGATATGGCTCTGATAGATAGTCTCCTACTGGAATGGCAAAGTCCAAGGAACCACCATTAGAAAATTTACTAAGACTCCAAGAAGATGACCCTTATTAACAGGATAATGTGGCCTACACATGAGGGTATTCAGGTCCCTAAATAAGGCCCCAAGAACAGAGGGTGTTCAGGTCCCTAAATAAACACCTTAGAACAGGTCGTCAACCACATAGCCAACAACAAAAAGCAATTTGTATGGAGCTCGGAGGCATTAAATATGTAAATTAAATAAGGAATAATTATCTCTTCTTTACAACTGTATTCTCCAACCAGAATATGTCATTAAGTGTGGAATTGTTTAGATTGGAGATGGAAAAAGCTATGGAGAGAGGAAAAGGCAGAGGAACACAGGTGAGTTGCAAGGCTCACTGGTTGAGACACAGGAAACTGGGAAGTTGTTAACAGAGATTCCTCTAAGAAAGTTGAGATGAAAGAAAAAAATGAACAAAGAGCCCCAATTTATACATGATAGTGCCTGATTTTATACATAAGAGTATATATAAGATCATCAGAAAAGAGCTCAGTCACCTGGGAGGAGAAGAAACCAGACGGCGATTTTGCCTGTTTATTTCAGTAATCCGGAAGGTAAATGAAGGTGTGCCTATGTTGAGATAGAGTCAGTAAGGAAAAGATGCTGACTGAGGTGTTGAGAGGGACAATGAAAACCAGCTATTCGAATTATTTTAATAACATCTGGGAAATTTTGAAGTCTCTTTGGTGGAAATATTCTGCATATGGATACTTTGTTGTCCCTTTATTTACTTTTTTAATGTTTCATTTATTTCTGAGAGAAGGAGAGAGACAGCGTGAGCAGAGGAGGGTCAGAGAGAGAAGGAGACACAGAATCTGAAGCAGGCTCCAGGCTCTGAGCTAGCTGTCAGCACAGAGCTGACACGGGGCTCAAACCCACAAACCATGAGATCATGACCTGAGCCGAAGTCGGGACGCTCAATCCACTGAGCCACCCAGGTGCCCCGATCCTTTTATATTTTTTTAAATAGATTTTTATTGGCTTCAGTTTTCAAAGAGGACATTTTCTGACTTTGTCATTATTTCTGCTTTAGCTTGGGGTCAAGCATAAAAGAGAAAAGATCTGATTTATCCTTGTATAATTAGAATGATATTTAAAGAACATTTAAATCACACCTGTAATGCAATTAGAAGAACCATAATTTTTAGTGGAATTTGGTTACAGACTAGTACATGTACTGACAAAAAATATTGGATAAAAAACATATATTTATTTACTTTTAATCAGGTAATAATATAATATATATTTTACTGTGTTATCTATCTACATACTATGGTTAAAAGTAAAGGTGGTGTTGCCATACTTAAAAAATAAATTTTAAAAATCGTTCTGTAACTTGTTTTGACAATATTCTGCTTTTAGCTTTATATTATCTTCAACAAGCATTTCATTTACCTAATGAAAAACATATTTAAAGTAATGAGTACACAGTGTTTTAATTTGCATATGCAAATATGTTTAATCAGTAGGAATAGCTGGCAGAAGGAAAGTGTATGCATGTAATTATTTCAGTGACTGCCCACTCCTTCAAGTTTATGGGAATACTTTATAGAGAGGATTAGAGATTAATTCTTTTTAAGAGAAAGAGACAAAATTCTTCAATGTGGAAAATGACCATAATGATAATAATAGCTACTAATTACTGAATAGTGTTATGCGCAGTCCATATATTATTTCCATTGCACACAATATCTAAGCAAGAAAGACATTATTATCCTTATTTCAGAGATGAAGAAACTGAAGTTCTCTGAAATGATCTGCTGAAGGTCATATATTAAGTAACAAACCTAGGATTCAGAACCAGATCTGTTTGACTCTAAAGGCTGACCTCTTTTCACTATTCAAGGAAAATCTTCAATTACCAATTCATGCTACCACATTCAAAAAAGTTTCCATTTGCTAATGCTTTATATTTAGTTTGTAGGTGAGGAGATGAGAATACTAATGGAGAGTGACATTTCAAAGAATAAGTGAATGTTGATTATACCATCTGTTTACATGGATACTAGGAGTAATTGTTTTAGATCCAACAAAATATGTAGAAATTGCCACATATGACTTCCAAATGGAACTTAAAATTAAATATGAATGCATCATCAAAATGGCGTTCCTCAGTTTCTAGAGTTTTTTCTTCCTTGGTATTAGTCCAATGGAAGGAAATGAAAATCTTTACGGCTCAAGATGCAACTCCAGCTCCAAGACAATGAAGGCACTCTGAGGATTAAAAGAATGTGCTAATGAGTTTATCTCCCATTTAAGGAGCTACAGGGGGCTGGAAGGAGACACATGACATGGCTCCAATACTCAGCAATCATTTTCCTTTCATTATTTCTATGCATTATAAAAATGGGTAGTATAATATTATACTAGTATAAATATCATTTAATAATAATATTAAAGAAAATAATTAAAAACCTACTGTTAACATATCCTATATGGATTCTACTTGAGTGTGTCATTTTATCAATCCCCTCACCACACAGTCTTTTCCAGTCATTCTCAATGAGAAACATTCCCCCAAGTTTATCTTGATGCTTTTTCTGCATCTAGTTATCTATCACATGATTTTTTCTTTTTTTCTAAGAGAGAGAGAGAGAGAGAGAGAGAGAGACAGTGTGAGCAGGGGAGGGTCAGAGAGAGAGGGAGACAGAGAATCTGAAATAGGCTCCAGGCTCTGAGCTAGCTGCCAGCATAGAGCTGACACGGGGCTCAGACCCACGAACTGTGAGATCATGACCTGAGCCGAAGTCAGATGCTTAACTGACTGAGCCACCCAGGTGCCCCTTACATGATTTTTGCTTAACCTATTAATGTACTTAACTACACTGAATAACTTTCCAATGTTAATTACATTCCTGGCAATTCATGTCTAGCCATTCACCTTCCTGCTCCTCCCTAATTCAGTGTCTGACAAATGCTTCTTAGTCTCTTTCATTGTATCTACTCTGTGCCCCTATTCAACAGTAATGTTCTTATTCTCACCCCTCTTTTTCCACGTATATACAGGTTTTATTCACATCCACACTTTTCAGTGATCACATATACAACTATAGGTTTTAACTTTAGCTCAGTGCTTTTGCTAAAGCTATAGATTAAAACTTTTAACTGATTATATAACACGTTTTCCTCTTTTTCAGTCTATGGGCATCTCACATTTGGCCCCTCTGAAATTAAGCCCACAATCCCCTCCCAAACCATCACTCCTATTATTTTCCTTTTTTTTTTTTCTCAATGTTTTATTTCTGAGAGAGAGAGAGAGAGAGAGAGACAGCGTGAACAGGGGAGGGGCAGAGAGAGAGGGAGATACAGAATTGGAAGCAGGCTCCAGGCTCTGAGCTGGCTGTCAGCACAGAGCCTGACATGGGGCTTGAACCCATGAACTGTGTGATCATGACCTGAGCCAAAGTTGGATGCCTAACCGACTGAGCCACCCAGGCACCCCTCCTATTGTTAATTTAAATTAATAGCATTTCCTTAGCTGTCAAAAATATGCATCTCAACATTCATCCTTCTCCTCCACCTCCTACAGGTCATTAAGTGCTGATCTTCTGATCTATTTATCCCTTAAATCATCGATTTAATCCATTACATCGGCATACTTTAAAATAGACTCTCACTTGGTCTCTGCCTCATAATCACTACTCTCAAAATGTGATGCCTGAGTCAGCAACAGCGGCTTCAACTGAGAACTTTGCCAGAATCCTACTGAATCAGAAGCTCGGAGTGTGGAGCCTAGTAATATGGCTTTCAACTCCAGGTGATTCTGATTAATGATACTTTCAAGCACAAGCATGGTAGGGACTAGCAGCCTGGTATCTCAGTGTACTCAATTAGGATTCAGGCAACCTGGATTTAGTGCATGTGAGTATGCAGAAATATTTCACCCTCTGTATTTTTAATTTCTTCAGCTGTAAGTTAAATGGGTTCAATCAGATAATCTCTAGGATAGCTATAAAAATGTTTCTGAATGCCTTCTAGGTGACATCCCCTGTGCTAAGGATTTGCATGCATTAACTCATTTAGAACTGAGCAAGAATACATTGAGTTGTTATTTCATCTCCACCATATACATGAATAAACTGAAGTATAGAGAAATCACTTCCCCAAATCATACAAGCACCAAATGAATGCAAAACTCAAATGAAAGCTAACACCAGTGAGAATTCCCTTAACTTTATACTGTCCTGCTTCCAAGGCTCTCTGCTGTATGGAAAGAGGCAAAGGCAAAGAATTGCTGGGACCAATAAAACATTGAATATAACATAGATATCTCGTATTCTCATATAAATATAACATATAATATAAATATATATATAATATATAACCTGTCTCTTATATAATTAATGTCATATATTAAAGATCAGATTGTAATATTATTAATGTATCATTTTATTTTTTATATTCATATAACAAAATGTACATTAATTATATAATACAGAATATATTACAATAATATGTTGTCACTATTAGATTATTGTTATATTATAAGCCAAACAAGCCAAACTAGGTGAAATAGTCTCATGTTCTGATGTACACTGAACTGTTCAACTCAGAAAATTGGAAAATTGGACCACGGATAATGCACAGCATGAGGGTCTTGATTCCCATTACATTTCCCACAAATAGATGTACTTGAGTAGAGTTTCTTCAGGTAAATATATCATCCTGAATTTTTAAAAAGTACATTTAATATCTCCTAGTAATTAGTCTGCAGGTATATATTTCCAGATTGAGTAAATGAATTTAAAGAGTTTGCTAATTTTTGTGGAGAAACAGGGAACATTTGTGATTTTCAGAGGTTGAAATATATCGCAGGCATTGGAATACCTTTGTAGCTCAAAATAAAGAACATTAGGTGAATAGTTCAGGAGAAGTATATTTGCAAAGTTAAATGGGTATTTTTTTCCCCATGAGCACAGCATTTCTTTCAAGAAATTTTGTGTGTGAGTGTGTGTGTGTGTGTGTGTGTGTGTGTGTGTGTGTGTGTGAATGTGTGTAATTAGTCATTTGAATGACAGAAAATCTTTCCTTCTAGGCTGTGCACCCTAGAGGGTACCCTTCTTCTTGGCTGACAACAGCATTCACCAGCTTCAGAAGCCTGATACCAAAGACTAATTGTGGACATGTCACTTTTCCTCTCCTAGAATATCTGACCCACCACCAGCTTGGAAGCTCTTACTTCCCAGTGTTTAAATTCAGATAATTTTTTCTTTCTCTACTTCTACTAAGCTAATCCAAAATACTGTTACCCTTGGTTCAGGCTTTTATTATATTCCCTAATACGCTCCCATTGAGAATTACACTATTTTTTCTGAAAACTTTCCTATGTAAAACCAGACAGTAGCATATTCATTCTCTGTTGCTGTTTTAACAAATTCAGCAGGTTAAAACTATATAAGTTTATTATCTCACAATTGCTATTGGACAGAAGTCTGGAAGTGCTCAACGTTAAGTCCCATTGTTGGGGTATCTCAAGTGCAAAATCAAGGGTTGACAGAGGCAGAAGATGCTCACAGTGATCCAGGTAAAAAATGATAGGAATTTGAATAGGGACATTGTTATAAAGGAAAGGTAAGTAGTATTTTACAGAAGATAAAATTCTCAAGACCTTGTAATAAGATTGTTCATTACAAGTAAATTAGGCAACTGAGCAATGATGCTCAATTTCCAAAAAAGTAGATCTGGTTTGACTAGATTCAAGCATACCCCATATTCCTTGTGGATTAGGATATGGTTCTTTTACTTTGCCAGTGCCCCATGCATCTTTCTGATAGTTCCCTATACAGTGTAAAATCTAACCATTCTGAATCTCTCATCATTCCTTGAAGAAATGAATAAAATGAATGACTCATATATTTGTGCCTGGTACATAGTATCCCACCTTCTCTCCTAGAAAAATCAGGGAAAAAAAGTCAGCTCAGTGTCATCTCTTGTATGAATCCTTCCCTGCTGATCCCTCAAAATAAAGCATTCATTTCCATTGATGGGCTCCCAAGGCACTCTGTTTATGTCTATTATCACATGACTCACCAATAACAGTTGATGTAGGTTTAGGATTGTGTACATCTGTACTTCTCTATTATATTAGTCAGGGTTCTCTAGAGGAACAGAACAAATACTGCCATGAGCCACACTGGCCTCTCTGGATGGCAGTCACAGCAAGGAAATGGCAGTGTTTGCACAGCTCCTGCCATGAGAAATGAAAACTGGTATCTCCTTCTGCTACTACTGGCTCATGTTGGAAATGAGCCTGCTAGTATTGACCAAGCCTCACAATATTCCGTATCAGACCGATATTCCCCACAGATTCCTCAAAGGCAAAGCATATTCCTGCCTTTACAAAAGAGATTTTAGATGAAAGCTCTATGGATGATTGTCAAAAGGCTCTTCTTATGGGCCTTGCAGATCCAAGACTTAGATAATAAAGGGGGTTAAGAACACAAGAGTTACAATTGAGTCTGGTCCCATGTCAGAAGAGCCTAATTTATAGTTAAAGTACAGATAAGGGCAGAACATAACTTACTAACTGGTGATGTATGGCAGTCCCTTCCTCAAGGCCTACATTCCACAAACATCCTCCCTTACACTGGCAGCTGGGATGAGGATAGATAAGACTAATTAAAACATAAACCCAGATGCAAAGACTGATACATATAGAGCCCCCATGGTAGTTTCCACAAACAAACCAATTCAGAAACATTCATCATCTTGAGAGCCAGACAGAATGACTCCTAGCTTATCTATATACAATTTAACCTATATGTTATCCTGTTTTTCACTAAGAGCATCCTGTTATTTCCTTGGTCGTAAATTCACTATGACTGGGATAATTCTGCAGTTGATATCACAAAAGGCCTCCCATTGTAAAAAATTCCTTTTCTCTGACCTCATTTTGTTGTTGAACCTTTAAATAAAGACACCAAAACCGACAGGACAGAGATGCCTGCCTGGTGATCAGAAAGAATCTCGGGGCTCTCTCACTCTCTCACTGACACCGTCCATCCTTCTGGGACCCCTGGATCTGCTGGAGCCAGCCTCTGGCAAAATACTATAAATAGATGATATATAGATAGATGATAGATGATAGATAGATAGATAGATAGATAGACAGACAATTTATTATAAGATATTGGTTCACCTAATTATGGAAGCTGAGCAGTCCCACAGATTGTGGTCTGCAAGCTGGATTTCTCATCTAAGACTGATGGCCTGAGAATTGTGACCGCCAATGGTGTAACTACCAGTCTCAGTGCAAGGAAAGACAAAAGTCCCAGTTTGAACAGATGGAAAGAGAGAATTTTTTCTTACCCAGCTTTTGTTCTATTCAGGTCTCCAAATGAGTGGATGGTACCTACCCACACTGAGGAAGGCAATCTGCTTTACTCAGTCTACCCATGTAAGTATTAATCTCATGCAGAAACACTCTCACAGACACACTCAGGATGATTCTTAATCAAGTATCTGGGCACCCCTTGTCCCAAGCAGGTTGATGTATAAAATTTGCCACATCCATCCACACTGATTTTCTAAAAATTTTTTAATGTTTATTTACTTTTGAGAGACAGAGGGACAGAGTGTGAGCAGGGGAGGGGCAGAGAGAGAGGGAGACACAGAATCTGAAGCAGGCCCCAGAGCCTAATGCAGGGCTTGAACCCACAAACCACAAGATCATGACCTGAGCCAAGGTTGACGCTTAACTGACTGAGCCACCCAGGTGCCCCAACACTGTGATTTTCAAGTTATAGATGACTTTATTCCCTAGCAGTGCCAAATATGTAGGAGATGTTCATTAAATATTTATTAAATAAATAAATACATTTTATTAATATTATCTGTTCTCCAGCCATTTTGGGTGGGACAAAAAAAGTACCATAAAACATGAACTTACTGGGAAAGAAAATCATCTAGCACTGATCTCTTGCTGCTTTCAGAGCTGTACATATTTCCCAAATGTACCACAGGTGACAATCTTTAAAATGAACAAGGAGAATAGCTACTTTGTCCCATAATATACGTTTATGGAATGAATAAATAAAACCTCCATTAAGGAAAGACCTCATACTGGATTCAACTTCAGCTTCTTCCTCAACCTGGTCTTTTTGTTCTCTGGGATGGGAGGTCCCTAGTGTGCAAAACTCCTTCAAAGGGTTCTGGAATCCCTCAAGAGTTTCAGTTATCTTCTAGTTCACTCATTTACAAGGAACTTTCAAGAAAATAATAACCCTTCTTGTTCTCCTCCTCCTCTCCTTTTCCTTCTTCCTCTTCTTCCTCCTTCTCATCCTTCCCTTACAACTTTCCTTTCCTCCCTCCCTCACTTATAGAGATGATTATTATAGGGCGTTATGGCAACCAAATAAGTCACAACAGAAAAATTTTAGAAACCTTTTGAGACCAACCATTACCCATAGTTCCATATGGTGCAGTCTAAATACTCTCAGGAAGGCATTTTCCAAGCTGTAAAAGCCCTCCTTAAACAAAACTGGCTTTTGTAGTTTTGATTTATCGTTAGGCAATTGGTATGCATTATGATCCTGAGATTTAGGGACATAATTATAATCTGGAGTAGACATTCAAGAGTATAAATAAAATGGAAAGAGAGAGGTAAAATCTATGAACTATACATTAATATGCTAAGTTAATACACTGCTCTGTAAGGGAACTGCCAGCCAGGACTGTACTGAGCCCCAAACAATGAGCCTTTGCATCTTCCTATAGATTTGTGAAACAAAAATGTTATAATACCCCCATAAAGCCATATCAAAAGAACATAGCTACAAAATAGACCTTGTTTGAACAATATGAAATACTGAGTTTATCACATTGAGCAAATAATGCTAATGAAGTATCAGGATGAACTGCCTCTTCAGCAGTTGGGGGCTTTCATGAACTATTTACATATACCGCATAGAGTAGGAAGAGAAGTAAAGCATCTACAGCTTCCTCACAATGTACTGAGCTGGATAGAACTTAACTTCTTGGTTGCTGAAAAAAATTAATACTTTACCATGATGTATAGAACCACAGAACTTAGAGCTAGAAGCTGACTAGTAATAAGTTGTCCCAAGTATTACATTCCATATATGAAGAATCTGAGGACTAAGGCTAGAATAAAAGTCCTTCTAGTTTAAAAAAAAGTATATATTATTATATTATATTATATATATATTATATATAATATATATGATCTAGAATGAATATGTTAGATATATTCATATTATATATTTGTATAAATTATACTATTCACATATATTATAATTTGCATGTGCTATTTATTCACATATATGTAGAGAAAGAGAAACTAATATGGGAGTTGTTCCTTTTAGTAAAAACCTAAAGTTTTTATTCCTGTATTTTTAATCACTCAAATGACACTTTAATTTCACTTTTCTAGTAAAAGGATAGTTACTGTAGTACATCCAGAAACAAGGAATCAGTATATAGATGCTCAGGAAATTCAGGACTCCATTTCTGACAGATTGTACCACATTATATCTCACAGAACAGTGGGGAGGGGGAGGGCTTATTGGTATTGGTCCATTCAGAGCTGGATAAAAGAACAGAGAAATCTACTCATATCATGTCTATTATGATAAGCAAAATAAACATCTGGTCCAACAGTAGACTAAATATGTACTACATTTTTTATGCAGTACAAGAAATACACATAACAATTGAAAAAAAGTCACAAAGAGTATTTATATGCTATGTTCTTAAGGTGAACACATTCCCAATTTCTTAGCCATAGCTACCAAGAAAATCAGATTTGTTTGATGCTCTGTTGTGGTCCCCCACCTCAGTGCACAAGTTGATAGGAATCAATAACTCATATTTAAATATTTAGGATTATAGAAACCAAAAGCAGATTATTTCTCTATAATTTGTCTTCCTCTAACTCATACATGACTTGGGAAGGTACTGATATAGGCTAGTTCCCTCTCAAGTTTTATTACTGATCTAGGTCAATTAGTTCTTTCCTACTGTTTACAATTCCAATATATACATCTCTTACCTCTTTCTTCACTCCAGGATTTTGCCAGTTATTTAAAAGTCTGGAAGGAGGAAGATTCTGTAGCATCTGTGGTGGAAGAAGATGGGAAAGGATCATAAACCCAAAGAATTGCCCTATTGAAAAAATTACTTTAGCATGGGGCACAGAACTGTGGAGTATGAATTGCCATTAACATGAGTATGAATGAATGGCTCATTTTGCATACCACACCGTATCATTGTTGACACTCGTCCCTCTAAGGCTACAAGTTGGAGCCTTCCTTCTCATAGAGATAAAGCAACATTCAATGCAATGGTCCTATATACTGTGAGACTAAAATAGCCTTGTTCTGGGAATGAGATCATTTAGACTGTCACATAGGCACAATAAAATAGAACTTTTCCCATCCCTTCTTCCAGGAGAGAGAAAAAGACCAGTCAAACTGCTAAAAATTACCAATATAAATTAATAAAAGGAAGGATTAAAAGAAGGCATATGAAGATGAAAGCAGTATAGATCTTGGCCTTTCTGTCCTCATTGGACTAAGTGCCAACAATAGCTATAAAAGTAATACAGAAGGAACCCATCAAAGTTTGGAGGTATACACACTTCTGAGGGGGTCTGCAGTCCTAGTTACCAGATAAGGTATGAGATTACTAGTTTCACAGATACTATTCATATCTTTGGGCAAGAGTGACTAAGAAATGACAACTAATACTTACATAGTATTTACTGTGCTAGGCACTGTTCTAATGACCTTATACATATTAACTAACTCAGTCTTCACAGCACCATATGTGTGAAATTGTTATTTTGATTTTACAAATAATGGATTGGAGATACAGTTAAGTAACTTCCTTATGGTCATACAGTAAATAGAAAAGTTAGGAATTGGAAGCTAACCAATGCTGTAATCCCCCATGCTTACATCTTTAGAGTGAGTCCCCAGATGACTGTCCCTGTCCTTCATAGGTCTATGGAAGGAGATATCAAAGGTTCCCAGGAGTTTTAGTTGTGAATGGCAGCAGAGAATGTCGATCTATAGTCTTTCCAGAAATGACCGGGGTATTGGCAGGACTAATACTTAGCTGGTGTGCCCAGTATGGTTTAACTGGTTGTTAAAAAGGAAATCCTTCTGACTGAAAAACAGCAGCTTCCCTAGGCCCTGAGTGCCTCCCATCCCCCAGCCCTTCTCTTAGCATCATTCTGAGAGGACTCCCCATGAGCCATGAAATAAAGGGTTAAAATGGACATGGATTTCATTCCACTGTTCTGGCCAGAATCTGCTCTGGTTGTCAGTAGCTGTATCATACCAGTTGGAGTGCTGATCTGAATACAGCTCTGGGTACCAGATAAGGCGAGATTCTTTAGGGAAATACTATGATAGGCTGCTTGACTTGAGCTGCACTGAAGTTTCATCTAACTCTCTCAGAGGATCTCCAAAGTAGAGGTGTCTGTACAGGAAATAAGCAACTCCAGAAGAGCCCACCATTACTTATTCATCACCAGCACCAACGATCTCTTGTGCTTTGGGTGCATGGGTAGTGGGCTAGCACCGGTCATAATACCAGCTCTTAGGGAACTACTCCTTCTAGAGAGACAATCCTGAAAGTTAATCCTTTATTTCTAGTGCTCGCTCTTATGACTGACAGTGATGGTCACTTGATGGTTGGGAGAGATCAGTGACTGGTGAAAAGGGGAGGATTGAGTATGGAGAAGCGTAGAACTGAAACTAATTTATACATCCCAAGTTGATATTCACTGGATTAGATCACATTACCTGGAAGTTTCAATACTAAATCTCTTGGCAGGAAGCAGGTGGGGGTACTAATAGAAAGAAATTTCATTTGTTTCATGCTCAAGAGTCTAATTGTTGAAATAGTGTTTCTCCCACTCATGTTACAATACATTGTGAAATATCAAAGGTGGAAGGAATAATGGATATGATTTAGGCAGACTTCTGACCCTTTAAGGAAATTTTTCTGTAGCATTCTTAAAACATGGCCATCGAGCCACATTAAATAATTCCGTAAAGAGCAAGTCACAATTTTACAAGGAAATACTAATTTTCAGAGATAGGTATGCATTAAAAGGTCTTTCTTGTATTTGCACAATGTACTGTACTTCACAAAATGCTTTCACCCACATTATCTCATTGTCTCTTCATTATACCTCATGTTGGGATTCAGGGTAATCATTTAGAACATCTATTCCAATCATCAGAACTTGGAAAATAGAATAGGTAGGCAATTAAGTGAATTTATTCTGACCTCAGTAGAGTATTCCCAAGAATTAAAAAAGAATCTTTCTATGATTATTTTCTTCCCTCAAATTTCTCACTTTTGAATAAAAGCAGTAGCAAAACTTGCTCCTTACCACTAACAATCCAGTTAATTTAAGATTCAGTTAAGATTTTTCTCTATTACCAGCCATTATCAGTCTATATGACCTCTCACCACTTTTTAATCCTTATTCACGTTTCAGACTTTGCTAATGGAGGAAGAGAAAGATCTGTCTCCTAGACAGCATGCATGTGTGTGCATGCATGCAAAAACATACACACACACATTCATTCATTCACACCATCAAAAAATGTTTTAAAAACTATGAAGTCCCCAGTACTTGAAAATCTACATTTGGTTTAACAAATCCACTGTATAGACAAGTGACCTTTTAAAAATGAAAATACTTTCAGGTATGTTATCAATCTTGGTGTGAACTTTGATAATTTCATCAAATATGTCTACTTTTTTTGGTAGCGATTAGAATTTAAACAAGAATTTGGGTTAGGGAATAGGCTAGGGAAAAACAAAAGTAGAGAGGTGAGTTTTCATCATAGAATCCTTTGGCAAGGAGAGACCTAGTTTGGGATATTTTTAAGCTAGGAAAAATGAAAGAAGTGACAGAGTAGAACACGGGAGGGGGAAAACCAGAGATAATCTGCCATCTTGGCAATGATAACACAAGCAAATTCTGGGATAAAACTTCTAAATACAAGCATTTCTCAGATATACTGTGTGTTTGGTTCCAGACCACTGCAATAAAGTGAATATCACAATAAATCAAAATATTTTTTTGGTTTCCTAGTATATATGAAAGCTATGTTACCCTATACTGTAGTCTATTAAGTGTGCAATAGCATTATGTAAAAGAAAAAAAAAAAACAATGTGCATACCTTAATAAAAATACTTCATTGCAGAAAATGCTAACCATCATGTGACCTTTCAGGGAATCATAATCTTTTTGGTGGGTAAGGGTCTTGCCTCTATGCTGATGGCTGCTAACTAATCAGGGTGGTGGTTGCTGAGGTTGGGATGGCTGTGACAATTTCTTAAAATAAGACAACAGTGAACTTGGCCACATTGACTGACTCTTCCTTTCATAAATGATTTCCCTGTAGCTTAAGATGTTATTTGATGGCATTTTTATCAACAGTAGACCTTCTTTTAAAATAGGAGTCCATCTTTTTAAACCCTGATGGTACTTCTTATCAACTAAGTTTATGGAATATTCTAAATCCTTTGTTGTCATTTCAAAAATCTTCACAGCGTCTTTACCAGAACTAGATTTCATCTCAAGAAACCACTTGTTTTTTTGTTTGTTTGTGTTTTTGTTTTTGTTTTTTGCTCATCCAAAGAAGCAACTCCTCATCTGTTAAGCTTTTATCATCAGGCTGCAGCAATTAAGTCACATTCTCAGGCTCCACTTTAATCCTAGTTCTCTCGCTATTTCACCACATCTGCAGCTGCTTCCTCCATGAAATCTTGAATCCCTCAAAGTCACTCATGAGGGTTGAAATCAAATTCTCAGTCTCCTGTTGATGTTGATACTTGACCTTTCTTCTAAATCATGAATGTTCTCAATGGTATCTAGAAAGATTAATCCTTTCCAGAAAGGTTTTAATTCATTTTGCCCAGATCCATCAGAGGAATCACAACAAAATATACTTCCTACTAATAAGACTTGAAAGTCAAAATGACTCCTTTGTCCTTAGGTTGCAAAATGGATGTTGTGTTAGCAGCCATGAAAACATTAATCTCACTGTATATCTCTGTCAGAGCTCTTGTGTGGCCAAGTGCATTGTCAGTGAGCAGTAATATTTTGAAAGGAATCTTTTTCTTCCTGCACAGTAGGGTTCAATAGTGGACTTAAAATATTCAGTAAACTATGTTGTAAACAAATGTGCTGTCATCCAGGCTTTGTTGTTCCATTTATAGAGTACAGGGAGACTCTAACATAGCTCTTAAGGGCCCTAGGATTTTCAGAATGGTAACTGAACATTGGCTTAAACTTCAAATCACCAGCTATGTGACCCTACCAAGAGAGTTAGCCTGTCTTCTGAAGCTTTGAAGACAGACCACTGGGTTTTCTCTAGTTATGAAAGCCATAGATGACATCTTTTTTCAATACAAGACTGTTTCATCTACATTGAAAATCCATTGTTTAGTATAGCCACCTTGTTGATTATCTTAGTTAGATCTTCCAGAAAACTTGTTACAGCTTCTACATTAGCACTTGTTGCTTCACTATGTACTTTTACTATGAAGAAACCTTCTTTCCCTAAACTTCATGAACCAACCTCTGTTAGCTTCCAACTTTCCTTCTACAGCATCCTTACCTCTCCCAGCATTCATAGAATTGAAGAGAGTTGGGGCCTTGCTCTGGATTAGGCTTTGGCATAAGGGAATGTCATGACCGGTTTGATCTATCCAGACCACTAAAGATTTCTCCATCTTTGGAATAAGACTGCTTGCTTTCTTATCATTCACATCTTCACATGAAAAGTAGTACTTTTAATTTCTTTCATAAATTTTTCCTTCATCTTCATGATTTCGCTAGTTGTTTAGCCTCACTGTTGCCCTGTCTCAGCTTTTGACATGGCTTCCTAACCAAGAATCATTTCTAGCTTATGAGAAATATGTGACTTTCCTTTTCTCTGAAACCCTTAGCAGCCGTTGTAGAGTTATGAATTGGCCTAATTTCAATATTGTTGTGTCTCAAGAGATAGGAAGGCCTGAAAAGAGGGAGAGAGAAGGGGTAATAGCTGGCTAGTAGAGTACTCAGAACACACACATGTGTTAAGTTTGCTATCTTATAAGGATACAGTTCATGGGATGTCAAAAAAATGACAGCAGTAACATCAAAGGTCACAGATCACACATCTCACCACAACAAATATAATCCATTGAAAAGGCTTGAAATATTGTGAGCATTGCCAAAATGTGACACAAAGACATAAAGTAAACAGATATTGTTGGGAAAATGGTGCCATTAGACTTGCTTGAGTTGGGGTTGCCACAAAACCTCAATTTGTAAAAAAAAAAAAAACAAAAAAAAAAAAACCCACAATATCTACAAAGTCCATTAAAACAAAGTGCAATAAAACAAGATATGCATATATTCAGCAGCATTCACTGGACATTTCCCTCAAGGAGTTTAAGGTCTAACTGGGGATTAGAAGCATGAATAAAAGTAATTAAAAAGCACATAGCCTATCCCATATGTAAGAACACATGAAACAATAGTTTGTTAAAACATAACTTGTTTGAACATGAGAGAAGTTCTAGTAAAAAAGATGAGCATACATAAACAAAAAATACATTCTGTATAAGCAACAATTCGTCATTAAAAACTGGACTCCAGTTATTTCTCCTTCCTTTATTCATCCATCCAATTTATATTTATTGAATTCCTACTAAGAGAAAGACACAGGACTGTTAGTGTCTGAAGAAGAATTGTGGATCCACCAGGAAGAAATGGAGAAAATTTCCAGGCAGATGGTAAAAAGACTTTCAGATGGTTATTTCCACACCACCTTTGAAAACTAGACCAAACACTTTGAATTTCATCCATTAGGCATTTGGAAGCCATTCCATATTTTTTTCCCTCTCTTTTGAGAACAGACTCTGTACCTAAACCTCTACTCTTAAAAGAGACCTGTTTTGAAACTACAGACATAAGGGTAGAGACATTTCTGAAGGAACCATATTATTTCCTTCTAAAAATTTAATGTTCCACTTTTTAAATGGAATTTTCTGAGAAGATTTCAGTAAAATGAATGTTGCCAAAAGGAACCTATAATTCCCTAAGGAAGCAATATTAATTAGAGAAATATGTGCCTCTGAATTCATCCAATTTGCATTTCATTTTATGGTTTATTTTTTGCAGACAGTTCAGTAAATGATTGCAGTTGCAGATGGTTAAATTATTACCATCAGATGGCTGCCATGGCTGATACTACAGAAAAGGATAGAATCTGGTTCTTCATAAATAGAAGAAAATAAGTCTTCGGCTTAAAAAAAGAAAGTGTGTCTTTCCACGATGGCTGGCAATTAGTCCAACATAAAGTAACAAGGAATCAATCTGTTGGAAGGTGCAGACTGGCCAAGAATGCCTGCCAAACCAAATTTCTCTTTTGTATCTAGAAAGCAGCTATCCCAGCTTTTGTGACTTCCTTAACAGGCCTGGTCATCACGGACTTTGGAGTTAGGTGGGCTTTATAAGAAGATTCTAGATCCAAGATCCAGCCAACACTGTCTATCATGACCAACCATTTCAGTTTTCCAAGACCATCCTGGTTTTAGCATCAAAAGTCCCTTAGTCTAAGAAGCCCCTAAGGCTTGGGCAAACTGGGATAGTGGATCGCCTCTTGGCTCACAATCTTCATGAACAACTGCTGTCAGCATTCAACAAAATTTTTTAAAATTATTATTATTATTTTTATTTTGTGAGAGGAAAGATAAAGCATTTCCAGAAAATCATGCAGGTCATCCATCTTCCATGCATCAATAAAAACTGGGCTTCAGCATAATCTTTTAAAATCCAGAGTATACTGGGCTGTGATTACTGTTTTATTTTTGTAGTTATGAGCAAGTGAAAGATTTTATATGTGAATGTTATTCATTAACACCATTGAAGTTAAAGCATCATATAAAAAGATTTCACATATTAATAGTAAAAGCCATTTTTAATCTCCACTTCTAGAAAGGCATTTATAACTGCAAAATGATTGTTGTGATAAGCAACTAAAGTTAGGTTTCATTCCAAATGAATGTTAATGCAAATCACCTAAAGACAGACAGTACTAAATCAAGCATGGGTTTTCTCAATATTTATTAAACATTCAATAGATTCTTGTTAGACTTCTTCTCTGTTCTAGACTCTTATGGTCTTGGTAGTGATAGTGGAAAATGAAAATGTAGAAAGCCTCTATGATCATAAATATGCTAATATTAAGAGAAAAGAAGCATGGGTAACTCTGAGAGAACTGAGCGGAAAGAGCCAACTAGTTGAATGTTATGTGTTTGTAGATGTGGGTTCTAGGGAAGAAAAGGGAGGGTCCTTGGAGAAAGGAATCTTTAACCTAATATCTGCAGCATATATAATACTACAAGCTAATTAGGAAGTATCACCATCAGTCCTTGGCAGTAAATTCATTGACTAAGGATATGATGAGGAGGTGAATATTAAGTACCTTGCAAATTTCTGGTCTTGAGCACTTGGCTGTATTGTGTTGCTTGGAGATAGCATATTGATGCAAGAAGATAGTGAATTTTGCTTTAAAATTTGAAGACTAATTGACACCAATGGCAAAGCAAGCAGGTTGGTTCCAGGGTTACCTGGAGTAATGAAGGAGACTGAGGCCTATTTACCTGAATAGTAATGTTTATAATTCTGAGAACATACAATATGGCTAAAACAAAATGAAAGAGTAAAGAAAAAACTACTTGACAGATTACAGGAAAGGTGATGGGGCTCTTTTGTGTGCATAAACAAGTGTGCTTCTTAAACTACATTGACAGATGGATAGTGCTCAGAAGGAGGAAATTAATAATATAGTCAACTCTGCATTCTTAGACCATTGCTATACAAATAGTTGCTGGCTAACTACCAGTTTCAGCATCTCAGGGCAGCTGACTAGAAATGAAAAGACTAGGGCCTCACCCTACCTAGTGAATCAGAACTCGCATCCTAACAAGACCTACCAGTGATTGGAACATTGAAAGTTAAGAAGCACTGCTTCATGCCACCCTTAAAATACTTCTTGTGCTTCAGAGTATGACTCTCTTAAGAAAATCACAGCCACCTGGAAAAATTTGAAGAGAATACAGTCAGAACTATAAGGAAACTTGACATAGGAATAGAAATGTTTAGCCAAGGGATAAGTTGATTTTTCTCAGGGTTACTAGCAGTATGGATTTTTTTTCTGCAAACTATTTATGTCATGTGAACTCTAGGGTTAAAAATAGAACCAATGAATAAGATAAAAACAAAAAACAGGGAATGTGTTTTAGCTCAATATAAAGCAGAATACTTAAGAGAAAAATGAATCTAAAAATGTAAAGGAGAGGATGGTTGTTGGTGTCCATAAATTTTCTAATACCAGGGATAAACAGAAAAAGAAGGAAAAAATAAATCATTAGTATTTCTTTGTCAACTAATATGACACAGATATTCTACTATGCTTTGATATTTCCCATTTTACTGAATGTCTGCCTTCATAATCATCACAGAAGATAAAAAGCAGATAAAACATAATACAAACCAGAAAAGTTAAAATACCAAAAGCTCGGACTGGTTTCATTAGCCCTGCTGGCTCAAGTCCATGGCAGTTAGAATGGCTACAGTGAGCTTTTCCCTTTCATTTTATTGCTTGTATCTGATGCTTTGTCTTGGGCCCTCCGTCCCTTCCTCCCAAAGCTAACCAACACATTTTTTCACCCAATTTTTATCTTTATTTCTTACATGTGGAATGCACAGGTTCTCTTCCATTTTATTGGCTGGCAATTTTGAAATCCTTAAGTGGTAACAGGATTTGAGCATGGTTTATGTTGGCCATTAGGTCTTGTCTAAGTTGGAAACTATGCAAGCAAGGTGTGGGGTTGTCTGCAAGGTCAAGCTTCAGAGCTTTTATTAGTCTCAGGCTTCATTTGGTTTTAACCTGCACTCTGATAGTGCCTTTTTTCTCTGCAATATTTCCTTTTGAAAGAAGATGCTTTCCATATTTCAGACCTCAAAAGTGTATTGCATGAAATAACAGAGAAATGAATCACTGGTTGCTGTTTTATTACCAAACCTCATTACATAAATAATACGGGTTTTATATAGTAAATATGTACAATCGTGTTTACAGTGAGTTGACCAGTAAGCACATGGAACTTCTGTGTTACAAGTATTCATAAATGCCATTAAAGAAGTAATGACCTTGTAAAAATCAAATGAAAAATAGAATAAGTACTGATTTTTTCCCCTTCTTCTAATACATGCTTCTGACTCTAGAGCTGGGTGAATAAATTTTTACTACAGCCTGACTGATCTAACACAACTCATGAGTGACATCTTGTCACAAACAGAGAAAGAACTCAGCTCTAGGGATCTAGCATTTATTTAAGCTGCATTTTTTTACCCCTCAGTAGCTCCTTAATTACCTAATTACCTAAGAGAATCAAAGTTCTATTTTTTGAAGATTAATGAGAAGAAAAGAAAGAAGGCAAATGATACCCAATATTACCTACTGTGTGCTGGGAACCTTAAGCATGTTGTATTTAATCTTCAAGTGACACTACATTTAAGCATGATTCTCACATTATTTTATAGTTGAAGAAATTGAGCCAGAGTGATGTGAACTGTTAGCTTACTTTGTTTAGCATGTTTGTATATATGTTGGATTTTTTATCTTCTCAACAATGCTTAAGGAAGGAATCATTATCTCTATTTCATAGACCAAAAAAAAGTAATTGATAGAGGTTACTACATAAAAGACTAACTTGACAGTACTAACATTTTAGAATGGATAATTCTCTGTTGTAGAAGCTGTCCTATGCATTGTAGGATGTTTAGTAGCATCCCTGGTGTCTACCTTGTTCTAGATGCCCCTAGCATTCCCCCACTTACCAACAAATGTGACAACAAAAATACATGGTCAGATATCTCATAAGGGCAATATCACCACAGGTAAGAACTTTAAAACATAAGGTTAGCCATTGCAACTAAATGACAATCCTGGGTTTCTAAATGAGAACCAAAAGAATACAAACCCCTTGATCACTTAAATAATTACTAATAAATAGTAATTATAGCTAACATTTATTGAGTACCTACTTATGAGGTGAATATTATTATTCTCTTTTTCACAGATGGAAGAAATGAGGCACAGAAAGTTTGAATTATTTCCATAAGGTTGAAGACCTATACATGGTGAAGTGGTGATTTTAAATCAACAAATATGAAGTCAACCCAATTTTATACATCCGATGTACTTTTCCTAATATGGCAGACACTCTTGATGACCTACCCAGTAGCCATGCCCAACCCCTTCTGCCCTACAGGAAGAACCAAAGTTCCATCAGAGTAGTGTCTATATCAGGTACTAGATTTCCCTTTCCTCACAGCTGTGCCGTGAGTCACTAATTCATCCTGAGTAATGGGTTTGGTATGAATTGATGGTATGGTTGCTAGTGGTGGACATTCTGGCAAAGCTTTCTCTTGGTTAAAAGAAAGAGATGTTCTAAATGAGTCATTTTCTTTCCCTACCATTTGGACTCTGAGATATGGACTCTGAGATATCTATTATGACCATGACACCAAAGTCAGAGTATGAAATCCAGGGCTTTAAAGACTGGAGGCAGAAGAGTATTGTCCCTGAGAACTGAACTGACCCTACCCCCAAATGTCTATTTTGAGGGATAATAACTCCTCCTATTAATTAAGTCACTTTTAGGGGCATTATTTCATTTGCAGCTGAAATCTCCCCCTTACATGTTCCCAAGAAGCAAACCCCTTAGCTATCTTTTATTTTATATTTTTCTGGAATCCAGGTGCAGAAGGTTTGGCCATATTCCTCAATTCCTGACATGTGACTTTCTTTTGTCACAGCTGTGTCTTTATGCCAGAGGCCAGCTCCAGCAGGTCCAGGGGTCCCTGAAGGATGGATGGTGTCGGCAAGAGAGAGAGTGAAAGAGCCCCGAGAATCTTTGTGATCACCAGGCTGGCATCTCTACTCTGACTGGGGCTCAACTTTATTTTATAATTAAGCGTTTGGGACACTGTGCAGAAGTGGCATTTGCCTCAGACAATAATTTCTGATGACAAACTTCTTTGATATGTAAGAATTTCCCAGAACAGAGATTTGTAGAAGACTCATGCATAACCTTTATCAATAGTGATTGAGGTAGGTGATTTAGATGCTTATCCTATGGTGAAGGAAGGTATCTTTAGCACATAAGACAATGTATTTAGCATAAAAAGGGTGAAGTTTAGTTCCTTGTGAGCAGAGGTCAATGGCTTGTTTGTTTAAGGAGAAGTATTAAGAAAAACAGGTCTTTCAGGAAACACAATGTTTGCTCCCATAATCACAAAAGAAGTTCCTCAATAGGTTCCTTCACAGGGTACAATTGGCATATTCAAGGCCAGAATAAGTCACTCTGAATACTGATCACAAATGCCTTGGGGGGCAGGTGCTCCAAGCAGAAACAATTGGGTGGGGGTGGATATCTGTCCTTAAGTCTAAATTAGGCTCTTTGTCTCAGGACCATGCTCCATTGCAACTCTTGTGTTCTTAACCCCCTTTATTATCTAAGTCTTGGATCTGCAAGGCCCATAAGAAGAGCCTTTTGACAATCATCCACAATGCTTTCATCAGAAATCTCTTTTGAAAAGGCAGGGATATGCTTTTTCCTTATGAGGAATCTGTGGGGAATATTGGTCTGACTTGGAATACTGTGAGGCCTGGTCAATACCCGCAGGCTCATTTCCAACATGAGCCAGTAGTGGCAGAAGGAGATACCAGTTTTGGTTTCTCATGACAAGAGCTGTGCAAACGCTGCCATTTCCTCGCTGTAACTGTCATCCAGCGAGGTCAGTGTGGCTCCCAGCATCTTTATTCTTTTTTACCCCATGTCCTACCCTCATTCCCACAAGTAACAAATTTGAAGGATTTGATGTATGATTTTTACTTATATGCATTATGTCAAATGTCAGACTGTGTTTTGTTTGTATGTGTCACTAATTTGTATAATAAAAATGAGATTAGTGATAAGTAGTATTACAGATCACTTACTATGTCCCAAGCATTTATCTAAGTGCTTTCATGCATTAACTCATTTAATGCTCACCAAAACCCTGTAGGACAGGTACGATCATTATCCAATACATATGGGTAAGGAAACTAAGGCAAGGAGGGATACATAAATGACACTGAGCTATAGATCTCATTCTGCTTATTACAGTTTTCAATCAGTACTTTGGATTCTAGGTCTACTCATACTGGTGCCTGTAAACATATTGTTGATTATGGCATGGTATTTTATTATGCACATCTTCCATATAGACCTCCTGATGGTCTCCCAATTTCTGCCCTCAAAGACAAAGGAACACTGAACATCCTCTCCACGTTCACTAATAGACCCATGTCTATAGGATATATAGAAACTACATATACAGGGGCAGAATGGCAGGTTGACAGTAAGCACACACTATTTCCTTTGAGCAAAGTATATAACCTGACTGGCTGCACTTTACTTCATGACCACCAACAGGCACGAAAGTTCTTATATCCCCATATCCTGGCCCACATTTGGTAGTATGCAGCATTGTAATTTTTGTCAAGCTATTAAGACTGAAATAATATGTTATTGTGTTTATATTTTCATTTTTTGAATTACTAATAAATTTTAGCCTTCTTCCTATGATTCATAAATGGATTACTTCTAAGACTTTATTACTTGAAATGTAACCCAGAATATCCTCTCCTTTATTAAAGATGCATACTGTTTTCATTCTACACAATGACCAAGTGGGAAAATTCTTTCTCATGCTAAATATCAATAGCTTATTTGTGAGCAATAAATAGATGAGGCAGATTTGATAGGAAAAAATCACAGATTAAAGATAACTCCCATTTTGTTGTTTTGGCTTGCATAGTAAACAGAAAGTACAGAAAGAGGCGCAGGTGTTTCATTGCTGGGGACATGTGCTAAGATTCTTCTGATCATTGTTGTGGTTAAGATTCTTAAGTCATTTATTTATTTCCCTACTCCCATTTGAAGGTCTACTCTATACCCTTGTATGGGGTAAGGGAGAGCCTGTGCTTTCAAACCGTTCAGCCTAGCATGATTATAATGTAATATAATATAAAATATAATATATAATAGAGTATAATATAATAAAGTAAAGATAAATGATCCCTGAGCTGGGACATCTAACATGTCATGATCCCTGAGCTGAGATGGGATACTAGGGTCCAGGGGTATTCTTGGGAGGATGGTGCTTCATATTGTCACTTCATCTTGTGCTTTATTTTTAAAAAATTAAGAAAGTACTCTTTAATCTACATTTCTATCCCTGCCTATAAACACATACTTGCACTCAATCCTTTTCATTGTTACCAATGACACCTGAGAAAACTACAAATGAAAGGACAAATGGGTATTTGCAAGGAATGACAAGAAGCTCAGTGTTTGCTGGGCCACAGAGCATGAGGCAAATGGAGAGACAGGAGATACAAGATGGGCAAAACCTTGCCCGCCATGGTCAGGAGGCTGGATTTGCAGTGCTCCTCATGGGAAGACAGTGAAAGGTTTTAAAAGGAAGAGATTTGGTCAGAATTTCACTCAGTAGATGATGGATTCGAAAAAGATGAATTAGAAAAAGTGACAAGAGCAGTTCAAATGACCAACAATAAAGTCCTAAATAGAATAGTGGCAAAAAGCATAGAAAAAAAACACTGACTGAGGAAATAACATCAGCAGGATACGTGCTTGGAAGTATGAGGAGCCTAAGTAGAGACGGAGGGAAAGAGAACAGTCCAAAATAGTCTAGAGTTTCTAGAAATCACAAAATATAGTGAGAAGAAAAAAATACAAGGAGGTTGATTTTCTAAGACAGTTAACTATTCTCTTAGGCTCATCAATCAGGAAGCGAAGAAGCCTGAGGTCACAGAAGTAAGAGCCAAAACTTTTAACAGCTGAGCATGTCCAGATGCTGTTGTAAATGCTTTACATAGAGTAACTCATTTGATCCCTGAAACAATTCTCTGACAGAGGTCCTATAATAACCCATATCTTACAGTTAAGACAACCAAAGCTTGCAGTTTAGATAATTTGCCAAAAATCACACAGCAGAGATGTGAGTCGTGTACAAGCAGTGTGGCTTCAGAGTCTGGGTTCCAGAGTTTGAACTCTTACTGACTATACTGTTCTTCTAGTTCTTTCTTTCTTGGTGGGCCTTGCTGAATAAGCATTAACCTCATCCCTCCACACACACCCCGGGCAAGCCTCTAGAACCTTTATCCACCTGTCCTTGATGATTGTTTCTACCATGGAGTGAGCAGCAACCTGTGCTAAGGCTGAGGCTGGCAGAGTGGAGAGGGTGGAAGGAGAGAGCTTCTGGGCTATGGTCCAAACATAAATGCCTCCTTGCTCTGTCACTGAAGGCTTGACTACAGTCCTCAGAACAACTGTGAATGCTGAAACCACATCTGCTGTACATGTTTTTATGGATGCTCCCATTGCAGTGAACTGGTACTGACCTGCTAAACTGGCACTTTCTCCAGGTGATGGGAGAGAGACTAAAGTCTCCTCCTTTTTCTTAGAAGAGTGGAAAATGTAATTCAGGGCACTTGCCTCTGTCTGATCAAATCTATTCCTGTGTATTAGCTCAGGTGGCAGCGAAGCATGAGCTGTAGAGGCTATTACCAGTAGTCTTCTAATGTTACAAGTCTGTCTGCACTTCTCCAACCTACTCCATGGGGCTAGCAGATGGCACTGGCAGCACAGATAGAGGAACATGACCAGAGTGGGGCCCTCAGATGGTGGTGCCTTCATTCCCTCAGGAGGCTAGCAGAGAGTGATGTTAATAGAATTGACTAAAAACACCTGGTGGCCCCCACTTACAAGAAAGAGTAGAAGAAGATGTAAGGGGTTATGGGGATGAAATGAGAAGTCAAATTTGGCTATGTGAGAATATCTGGGACAGCTGGATGGAAATTATATAGCTGGCATATGTGTAAGAACTGAAGCAAGAGATCTTTGGCAAATAGTGCCTTTGGAATTGTCTATTTCTTCTCCTGCTAACTTCTGTGTGTTGTCTATTTTGCTACAATGATAGTCAATTTTATTTATTTCCTGTGTCCAAAAGCCTCTCTCTCTCTCTCTCTCTCTCCCTCTCTGTGTATTAGCATATCAATGATAGATTAACCATATTCAACAAAGACATTTGCAAAGTAAGAAAAGCACATTGATGGAACGAAAGGGTAGGGGTGTATGGGCAGAAACCTGAATAAAAACAATTGTGTGAATGCTGTCGATGAAAGAGGAGTTAAGTTGGCTACAAAAGCGTTGCTAGAGAATCTTCCTAGATGAAGAGTGTAAAGGTTCAAGAATAAACAAGTGGTTACAAATGTGTATTAAAGCATGGAGAACCAGTAAGATTAGGGCCAAAAAAAGAAAAGTCCCATTGAATGTAGAAATGTTAGGATGACAGGGTTCCTTACGCATAGCAGTTGACTGCTGATTGCTGTGAGCTGGGAAATGAAGGAGAGATGAGGAAGTGACACAATGTTTGATTAAATTAGGGAGAATAGTTTGACATTATTAACATAATTTAACATTCTTCTGCAGTTTCTCCAGTGCAATGAAATAAAACAGACATTTAAAAAAAACCTGACTACTGGGGTAGCCAGGAGAATATCTAAGAGTCTCTTACCAATAGAAAAAACAATATTCCCAGGATATCTGAGAAAATTAAGGCAATCCTACTGAAACTCTCAGGGTTGAGTAAGATGGTTGAATACACATTGTCATGTGTATGTCAATGTGACGTCAAAACTATGTCAGTAGTTTTACTATTCAGGATAATTCATTGTGTGATATTCTGGAAAAATAGCCAAATGAGAATAGCACTATAAATATAAATTACCAAGATTTATCATAATAAGAAACCAATCTATGAAGATTTTTTTATATAGTTTATTTATTTTTGACACAGAGAGAGACAGACCATGAGTGGGGGAGGGGCAGCGATAGAGGGAGACACAGAATCTGAAAAGGATCCAGGCTCTGAGCTAGCTGTCAGCACACAGTCCGACGCGGGGCTCAAACCCACAAACTATGAGATCATGACCTGAGTTGAAGCTGGATGCTTAACCCAATTCTCTTTCCCAAAAACAACCAGGGTTAATGGTTCTCTGAATAACTTTCAAAATGTATTACATGGAAACATAAGTAAACAGGTACCCTTGTATTTCCCATTTTTACATAAACAGAAGCCTACCATTCACATGGTTTTGACTTCCTGGTCCCCAGGCCGTTAACATTTACAGAACACCAACCTATGTGTCAGCTCCTACCTTAAACCTCTTTCAATTATTTACTCATACAATCCTCACAACAATCCTATGAGAAGAACAGTATCATCTCTTTATTTTCCAATTATAAAATGATGTGCGGAGAGGTTAAGTTTCCCTTGCTCAATATCCAGCTTCAAAGTCCAAACTTTTAAAAATGTTAATGTCTTGATGGTACTCCACATTAGTATTTGAAGAGCTTTTTCCTTTTCTATGGCTACAAAGTACTATATTATATGAATGTACCGTATCTATTGAATAGGCTGTCTGTTGATGTTATTTCTACCTATTATTATGCTGCCCTGCATATACTTGTAGATATTATTGGGGAGGGGCACCAAATGTGAGGTGACCCAAATGTTGGGTGGAGGCCAGAGACACAGGAAGTGAAAACATTCATCCAAGGCAGAACAAAGGAGATAGAAGTTTATTGAATAAACAGCAAAGAAATAGCCAGTGAAGAGAGACAATCCTTGAGGAGGCAGTGGTGGGGGGCTGTAGTTAAAGGGGAAGATGAGGAGGTATGGAAATGTATGGAATTTTCCTTTTTGGGAAACTGTGTCTGGGTGTAAGTAACCTATTGGTCAACTAGAGCTTATATATATTTTGAGGTGGGTCACTGAACGGGCCTGTTTGTACTCAGTCTGGGGTGGGGAAATCCCTTTGGGCCCTTCTACCTTACTCAGGTTTTCAAATTGGCTGCCTAAAAGTGGCCTCTATAGATACTTCCCTTAGTATAGTTTGAAATGTCAAATACATTTAGATCAGAATTACAAGGTAAAAGCATAAGCATTTGTAATTTAGACACATATTTGCCAAATTTCTCTCTGTTTTGCATGGCATCTAGGTATACTCCACCAGCAATGGAAAATAAATGGTTAGAAGGGTATAAAACCAAACTGATATTATGCATTTCCCTCTCCTAATTAGGTAACTGATCATTTAAAGATGGCTATTGTGTTTTATTTTCCATCAAAGAGGATATATGAGGGACCAATTTTTTGTCTATCTGTATTTTCCCTCCTCAATCTATCTCCACCCTGTTCCCAACTCATTAACTATATTCATACTTGTTAAGGCAGATTTTCATTTATTGTTTATTTATTATTTTTTGAGAAAGAGAGAGAGAGAGAGAGAGAGGATGTGCTTGCGGCAAAGGGCTGAGGGAGAGAGAGAATCTTAAGCAGCCTCCATGCTCAGTACAGAGCCAAAGCAGGCTCGAACTCATGACCATGAGATAATGACCTGAGCCGAAGTCAAGAGTCAGGTGCTTAACTGAGCCACCCAGGTGCCCTGGAAAGCACGTTTCTATTTCCAAATTATTCTTGGGGCGCCTGGGTGGCTCAGTTGGTTAAGCATCTGAGACTCTTGATGCTCAGGTCATGATCCCAGGGTTGTCAGATGGAGCCCTGTGTCAGGCTCTGCATTGAGAATAGAGCCTGCTTAAGATTCTCTCTCTCTCTGCCTCTCTGCACCTCTCCCCTGCTTGTACTCTTCCTCTCTTTTCTCTCTCAAAAATAAAAATAAACATTTAAATTATCCTTAACTTGCTCTTTTTTTTAAATATGGAAGAGGAAACACTTTGAAGTCAATACACATTCCTTCCTTTGTAAAAGCCTATGTTCATTGAAGAGGTTGATATTTATCAAGAAGATAGTCCTTTTGAGAGAATCAGGAACCAAGTGGCTCTTTGTTGTAATAAGATGAGGTAAGTGCCACTGAGCAGGGGAAGGCTCACAAACTTTTTGGTGGCAGCTCTATGGTAAAGAGGCAAGATTTCAGTCAATGACCATATGATGGTCAGGGAGAGGTAGATCCAAGACACAGGGGGTTGTACCATCTCCAAAGGATCCTGTAACACAAACATGATTCAAAAAGCGTATAGGCAGCAGTGGCACACATTGAAACAATATGTACCTCAAGAGTTTCTAATAAGGACCAGTAACCACACAAAAAAGAGGGAATTCTCCAGTGTTGATACTCTATTAGACCCCAGGGCATTTTCAGATCTTGGGAGGATTTCCCCAGTCATGACAAAAAAGTTAATTTGCGTTTGTTTAGTGGCTTGTAGGGGGAGCTCAGAGTTGTATTTTGTATTTTGTAAAGTATTTTGTAAAGCTGCTTCATACCTAAAAGGCAGAAAGCTTGCTAAAAGCAGGTATTACGTCTGCCTGTCTCTCTCCCCCCTCCCCTCTCTCTTCCCACATCACCTTCCCCCCCCACCCAGAAGTGGACATTGGAGTTTTCTGCCAACAGAAGACCGCATGTACATCTAATGAAGAAGCCACTGTACCTAGTATCAATTAATGATTAGGTTGGTTTAAAAAAGGCACAAAAGGGAAGAGTTCTATTTGGAAATTATCTTCAGAAGTCGATAATCTTAATGAATAACACTTTAAGAATCCTATTTCCTGATTCTGAAATTGCTCCCTTTTATCAGCGCCATCCAAGTTGTGTTTGCACTGAGCATATAAGCTTTGTCCTGTGGGGACAGGGACAGAGTTAAGCTCTTTCTTTGCTCTAGGATATTGTTCTTTTATTACCCAAAGAGAGTATTCACCAAGCTAGTAAAGATTTCTTGAAGATGTGGGGGGAAATACTGAATGTGTAGATATTGAACCATTTCTCTCACCCTCTCAACACTTAATGTGATTATCAAACCCCAGGACACGTTCCAGGGAAATCCATGTGAATTTTGTTTTCATCAACCAATAGATATTTGAGGAAGATGATTCATCTCCTCTTAGTTTAGTGCCTTAGGTCTGTCTTTAAAAAGGCATACCATCTAGTGAAATTGGAATTACTTTTGTCCTATTCGATCTTGGTTGAATTTTACCAGGAACTGCTTTGAGATAATCTTATGAAAGCACAACTATTCATTCTTTGAAAAATGCTGTAAATGGATTATTTATTTTTGGTTGGAAAACAAAATGCAATGTGTCTAAACTAAAGCACTTTAAAAGGCAGACTTTTATTTAGCTGGAGGTTATTAATTGAGAAATTATGTATTTTTCTAAAACACAGATTAAAAAAAAAGGTGATCTGTGGCTACATAAGTACTTTCAAGTAATGGCCATGGTAGCTTCATTTAAAAGTCTTTATTAAAGCAACAAGAAGAAAACTAACCAAGACTGAATTCTGCTCCTTTTCTTTTTCTGCATTAACTTTTTTCTTGTGTCTGCTTGTCACAGTACTGCACGTGTGATAGGCCAGAGTGGGCATACAAGACACTGTTAGTGTCCTACCGAGAGCCTGTTGATTGGGCTCATGCACCATCTGACAGCTGCTATCAATATTTGTTGCTAAGGACTCATAACTGTCCCTTTTCTCTGGAGCATTTTCCCTTAGCCTGTGGGCCTCAATATACCCAGGAGGCATCCCACAGCTGCAGGTTTACTGCTAGAAGAATAAAAAACACCAGGCCTCAGATGGAAACATAGCTCCAGAGCCCCTGCTCATCAGTGTATTCTAGATTACCAGAAACCATATCCTCGCTCAAATCCTTCCCCTTCACTTCACCTCTCTTCTCACTTCCGTAAGATTTTCCCTAAAAAGCACCCCTTTAGTAAATGATGTGCAACAAATGCCTTTCTCAGGCTCTAGTTCTAGGCTCCCAGACCTGTCATAAATGTTCAAGATGAGTTAGTGTTTCAGAAAACAAACTGGTGAGTGCCAGAGGGATGGGGGGTAAGGAGGAGGGGCAAAACAGGTGAAGGGAATAAAGAGGTACAAACTTCCAGTTATAAAATAAATAATTCATAGGGATGAAAACTATAGCAGAGAAAATATATGTTGTATATGTCAATAACGTTGTAATAACTTTATAGGTGAAAGTTGGTAGCTACCCTTATTGTGGTGAACATTTCATAATGTATATATAGTTGTCAAATCACTATGTTGTACACCCACAACTAATATAATATTGTATGTCAACTATATTGCAATAAAAATAATACTTCACAAAGTTGTTTAAATGAAGACTATAGCTCACTGTTTATTTACAATAAATACCTCCATTATAAAAAAGAAAATAAAAGGTGAGTAGGTATTTCAAAAAGAACAAGATGGAAAAAACATTTTGTGTAGAGGAACAGTATATGGATTAATACCCAACACCCCCATCTACTCCCCCTTCTCCACAAAAAGAAAAATTTTAAAGCTGCCATGCTTAGGAAGGTGCTATTTGGAACTTCTTTTGTTACATGGAAGAAGACAGAAAGTGGGGGCCAGATGATAAATAAATCTCTAAATGGATTCCAGTCAGTTTTGAGGGACCATCTATACTTCATCCTTCCTAAAAGACCACAGAGGCCTCTGCTAGGATCTGGAGTCCAAATACCCTATGTCAAGGCTAAATCCTTTATTTTTTGTGATTCCCTGTGCTTTTCTCTTTTCCATGTGTGGGTTTCAGTGAGTAATAGCAACAGTCGCAGGTGTTATAGCCTGATATTTTGATATCCTAAGGCACAAGGAGTTCTTCACTTTTTTCGTGTGTGATATGTACAACTGAGAACAAACACATCACTCTCCACCATTTGCTCAGATTATTTTGACACCTGTGTCTGATAGTAACATGCATGTCCACAAGACAAAACCAGAGTGCTGGATGTAAATATAAGACAGAGGAGACACTGTCCAGGATGCAAACAGTAAATGCTGCAAGGTACCTAAGACATCCTCTGATTCTCACTGAACAATCCCCCCCCAAATATCTGAGCTTTCCTGTTACCTGCCAAGTACCCCACTCAGTGAAATTTCATGTGCTACTTATAACCATTTCTCAAACTCATCCTCCTGGGAGCTCTCCGTGGAGCCTGAATGAATAATTGTAAGAGAAGCAGACCTGTGACCCTCTCCTCATGTCTGAGTGATTGCCACCTGTCCAGTTTGAGAACTGGCTGGAAGATTCTGTGATAGAGGCAATGAGTTTTGGAATTCTAGGTGAGACCAAATTATAAAGATTATACTTCAACTGTCCACAGAGGTTGGGAATGGGAGGTAACAAATACTAGCGGCCATGCTAGCTTAGTCAACCTCAAGTCCCTACAATCCCACAGTTAGCCCTATTCCAAAGAGATATTTAGGTGAATAGAGCCAGATTTGCCTCTAATTTACCTAAGTAGGTCAGCCTTCACGGTAGGGTGGGTAGGGGCTGGGAGCTGCAAAGGTCAAAACTCACCAGTGCCTACTCATCTATGGTAGCTCTAAACTTTGTCTTCACAATCTTACAATTTTGTGATGCATTTTTTCTAATTATGATATTAATACATGATGAAAACATAAAAAATGCAATGCACAGTAAGTACATCATAGAGGAAAGGAAATCCATAATAAATGCTACCACCAACAATAGCGACTGTTTTCATTGGCCAACTAAAAGACTGTGATCTAGCTGACTTGATGCAGACATTTTTGAAGGGCTTTTTTTTAATTTTTATTTTTTTCCTCTGGAAATATTGTGAAGAAGCACTCTTGAAGCAAGTGTTTTCCTACAGCCTCATGAAAATAGCTACTTTAAAATGTAAAAGTTGGGGGTGCCTGGGTGGCTCAGTTGGTTAGCATCCAACTTCAGCTCAGGTCATGATCTCATGGTTCATGAGTTCGAGCCCTGCGTTGGGTTCTGTACTGACAGCTCAGAGTCTGAAGCCTACTTCAGATTCTGTGTCTCCCTCTCTCTCTGCTCCTCCCCTAATCATGCTCTCCTTTTCTTTCTCTCTCCCAAAATAAGTAAACATTAAAAATTTTTTAAATTTTTTTCTAAAATGTAAGTCATGGATGCCATAGATAGTGCTATATAGAGATGTGATTTATGTCCCCATTCTAAACTCCAATTCCTCACACACATTCATTTCATGAGATTAAGAGAGCACTGAGTAAGAAAGGGGACCAATTATAAATAGTTCTGTTTCCTACATTTTTTCAAAATATAATGTTTCATAAGAGCAATGTGGCACTATGTATTCATGTTCTTAATCCTATTAATTTGAAATGTACATTCTGGGGGGAGAAGAAGGGGAAAAACAGTTGGGGAGAGAGAGGGAGACAAACCATGATAGACTCTTGAATGCTGAGAACTGAGGGCTGATGGGGGTGGGGAGACGGGAAGGGGGCTGATGGGCATGGAGGAGGGCACTTGTGGGGATGAGCACTGGGTGTTATATGGAAACCAACTTGACAATAAACTATTGAAAAAGAGAAAGAAAGAAAAACGAAATGTGCATTCTGAGAAGAAGCATTTTTTTTTTCTGATGGAAATGAGTCCTTAGAACTAAACTGGCACTTCCTGTACATGTGAGTGCATATACACATACACATTTACATATTCACACACAACCATTTCTGTTTGGCTAGAATGTTCACAAAAGCATAATGTTGTAAACAACTTAAATGGCAATCAAGTGGGGATTGATTTCACAAATTTATTATAAAATCATATAAAGGAAATCTGTAATAAATAAAACTATTTATACTCATGTAGATGTGTGTGTCTATGTATGTATGAAAAGAGACAAAAAGTTAAACATATATGCTATGATTATAGTTTGTTATTTTACTTTTTCATTGAAACCTTTTATAAGACTTAGTGATATCTAATATAATAGCTAATATTTAAAATAAACAGACTTTGTGAAGACACCTAAATAAAACAGAAAAAGCTTTCACTAAGAAATATGAAACAAATTTTGAATAAGACCTTTCAAATTTTGAAAGATAATGTTCCTAAATTAAAAAAAAATTAAACTTTGTGAAAAATAAATGATCCACCAATTGATATTGAAATTGAAATTATCTGCCTTGCAATCTTTCTAAAAAATCACAATGTGTATTTTCAAAATTAACAAAATGAGTCTAAATTTCATTTAAAACCTTAAAATCATATAAACATTAAAACTTTTTCTCAAAAGCAGTGACTACATCTTTTTATAACATGTGTATAGAATATTTACAAGTTTGGCCAAATAATAGGCCACAAATAAAGCTTCCATGAGTTTCAAAGTAGAAACAATATAGGATTCTCTGATCCACCTGAACCACAACATGAATGTAATAACAAAACAGAATATCAAAAAGTCCCTAAAACCTGGGGCTTAAAGGGGCATCTGGGTGACTCGGTCAGTTGGGCATCCAACTTTGGCTCAGGTCATGAACTCATGGTTCATAGGTTCGAGCCCCACATCAGGCTCTGTGTTGACAGCTCAGAGCCTGTTTTGGATTCTGTGTCTCCCTCTCTCTCTGCCCCTGCCTGTTCATGCTCAGTCTCTCTCTGTCACAAAAATAAACATTAAAAAAAAATTTAAAAGCCTGGGGCTTTTATGAAAAAACTTTTGATGAAAAGTTTTCAGAAATGATTTAAGAAAAAAATGTAAAATCAAATTGTGAAATGCCTAAAAGCATCAACCTTGAAAAGCATTCCTGTCAGAAACTATGAGAAAAAGACACAAGGTTTTAATTGAAGATAGGAAAAAGAAAACCACACATAACTAAGGGAAAGCAGAAGGATGGATTTAATAAAGATAAAAACAGAATGTAACCAATTAGAAATAAGAAAATAGCAGAAGTAATAAATAAAACATACACTGAATCTCTGAGCAAACCTTATTGGTTAGTAGAAAACACAAATAAAATAATAATAAATGGTAAGGAGTATATCATCATTTTTGGAGGAAATTCAAACTTTGACAAGAAAGTACATTGTTCACCTCTGTGGAATGGAGAGTTTCCTGAAGTGGAATTCCAGGAAAAAAATAGAACACATTTTAGGAATGTTGGCCAGATTAAATGGATCCTACAGGATATTCATAAACCAATCACTAAGAAAAAAATAAAGTTGTGAAAATGTTATCCCTCTATCTAACATTACCAAACTCAGACATTTCTCGGGGAAGTTTTACTGAAACTTTTATAAATCAGAAAACTGTAAAACTATTAAAAAATCTTCAATTACATAGAGAAATCAAGTAAATCTCTTTTATAAACCAAATCATACAATGACAACAAAATTCAGCAAAGAATTTGTAAAAAGACCAAACCATTGTTATGATGTTGATGAAAATGCGAAATGAATATTATCAAACACAGTTTGGCCACATATTAAAACAATAATACTATGACACAACAAAGTGAAATTTATTCCATTACGGCAAGAATATTTCAGCATTAAGAAATCTACTAATTTTATCATATTAATAGATGATGGGAGAAAGACATAGATATTCACAGATATTGAAAGGCCTTTGATAAAATTTAGTATCCATTTTTTGAATAGGAAAATAAGGATACAGGGGTGCCTAGGTGTCTCAGTCAAGTAAGTGTCCAACTCATAATTTCGGTTCAGGTCATGATCTCACTGTTTCTGGGATCAAGCCCAGCATCTGGCTCTTTGCTGACAGCAGGGAGTCTGCTTGGGATTCTTTCTTCCTCTCTCTCTCTCTCTCTCTTTCACTTTCTCCCTCTCTCTGACTCTTCCCCATTCATATGTGCATGTGTGTGACCTCTCTCTCTCTCTCAAAAATAAGTAAACATTAAAAAAATAAAGATACGTGAATATTCTTTAAACATGATGAAATACAGTGATCTCAATACCAAATTCCTTTTTTAAATCATGGACTATTAGAATCATTCTCCTTAAAATTCTAAAACAAATATGGCCACTATTATCATAATTACCATATCATTTTGAAAGTATTAGCCATTGTAGGTAGACAAGTGAAAAAAATTAGGCATAGAAAATTTTGAAAAAAAGAAAAAAAGATACTTCTCCCTATTTGCCACCGAAAATGAAGGTACAGTTGGAATGGTAAAAGCAGTTACAATGAAGAAACTCAGATTGATTTCCAGATATGAAGTCCATATGTAGAAATCAAAAACTTTGTTTTTTACAAACAACAACAACAACAAAAACATAATGGGAAAAGGTCCCATTTGAAATAATTTAAACAGGGAGAGGAGGGCAAGATGGCAGAGAAGTAAAGAACTCCATACATTTCACTCACCCCCATATCTCACACAGAGAAGGCCTGAAGCCATAGGAACGCTTACAGAATCCAGGAGTTTGGGAGGAAAAGGAGACAGAGTCCGCTGAGAAAACCTTCTAGCGGGAGTGCGAACTGGGGAAGATAAAACCGGGCGGGGACCAGAGACACAGAGGGAGGGGGGTATCTCCCTCTGTGGGAAGCCGAAATGAGTCTAGAGGGGAAAGAGGGTAGCCAGAACTGCTCTAGACACTGTCCCTGGTGCTGGAGAAAAGAAAACCCTCAGCTCAGGACACAGAGGGATCCAGTTTCCTGCTCTCCAGCTGACCCTAGGTGGGACGCACTCGTCCCAGACGACCGCCAGGGAAACTGCTGCCCACTCGCCAGCTCAACCTGGAGGAGACAGGAGCAGAGGCTTCTGGCTTGATCCCCATGGGGAATGTGAGAGCCGTGGGACTGCACTGAGGGGGTCACCTGCAAGTTTACACTTCCGGCAATTTCAATGGGATGAGCGGAATGAGATCTGGAAACGAGGCCTAGCCTGGGATATAGAGCACAGCCCACCTTCGCTGCGCCCCTGGCACAGGGAGTTTACAGACCCAAAAAAGTGAGTTGCAACACTTGGTTCAAGAAGGGACTGGGGCGCTGCCACTCTTCTACCCACAACCACCAAAGCAGGACTTCCGCGGGATGCACTGGATGGAACCACGCCCATCCCTGCTAGAGAGCTGCCCTCTTACTTTTTTTTTTTTTTTTTTTTAACCAGAGCCAGGGCAAGACCAACATGGATTCATTGCCCTGATTAATTCTGGTCACTGGCTTGCTTACACAGTCACATTTAATCCATTCTCTAGATGTAAATTCTACACCTACCTACCTTTTCATCTCTTTCTCTCTGGAGTAATCAGACTATATACTTTCTCTGGATAGCATCATCATCATTTCTTTCGCCTCATCTCTAACTATATTCCACTCTTTTGCTCTTTGAAAAAAGCCTCTTATTCCTTCTGTCTACTCATTTCATTCCCAATTTCACTTCATCCCTGCCTTGTCATCTCTCTCGTTCTCTATGCTCTTCCACCAGCACTGCATACACCCGACTATTTATTTGTAGCTGGGAAACCTGGTTATATGCCTTAAACTGTTCTTTGTCTACTGGGTTTCTCCTTTTTTTCCTTTCCTTTTCTTCTTTTTTTCTTTTTTATGTATTTATATCTCTAATTATTCGCCTTCCCTCCTTCCTCTTCTCTTTTCTTTTTCGTTTTCCCTTTCCATTTGAGTGTTTGTTGGATTTGTCTGTGTGTTTGTGTGCCTCTGCTCCCTGTGTGTTTGTCTGTCTGTTTTCTTCTCCAGGGCTACCTCAAAACAAGCCAAAAAACACATGGTGGAGACTCTCAAATACTACTACGAGTAGGAAAATAAAATAACCAAGGTCTCAACAAGAGAGACCAAGAGATACCATTCAAAGAACACTTTCTGAATAGACAGGCCCTAGACAAAGAGCCTTCTTTTGTACAGCAGCGCTCACAGGTGTAGAGTGCATAACAAGCTTTTAAAACTAACAAGAGATAGAAAGCTAATCAAAATGACAAAATGAAAGAGCTCTCCTCCAGAGAAATTCCAGGAAGAATTTACAGCTAAAGAAATGCTCTAAACAGATATAAGCAGCATAACTGAACAAGATTTTAGAACCATAATCATAAAATTAATTGCTGGGCTTGAAAAAAGCATAGGGGGCATCAAAGAAACTATGGCTACAAACAACATGGAGAACAAAAATAGGAATGATGAATTAAAAAATGCGATAAATGAGATACATAATAAACTGGAGGCATCCAATGCATGGACTGAAGAGGCAGAAAGGAGAATAGTGACTTAGAAGACACCATTATAGAAAAAGAAGAAACTGAGAAAAAAGGAGACAAACTGATCCATGAAAATGAAAGAAGAGTTCAAGCACTCAGCGATACAATCAACAGAACAATATCCATATCATAGGAATCCCAGAAGAGGAAGAGAGAGGGAAAGGTGCTGAAAGAGTCCTGGAACAAATTATAGCAGAGAATGTCCCCAATCTGGGAAGGGAAGTAGATGTTGAAATTCAAGAGGCACAGAGAACTCCCCTCAGACGTAATGTGAATTGATCTCAGCACGACATATCATAGTAAAACTGGCAAAATATAAGGACAAAGAGAATTTTGAAAGCAGCTAGGGAGAAAAGGGCCCTAACATACAAAGGGAAACCTATCAGAGTGGTGACAGACTATCTACTGAAACTTGGCATGACAGAAAGGAATGGCAGGAGATCTTCAATGTGATAAACAGAAAAAATATGCAGCCAAGAATTCTCTATCCAGCAAGCCTGTCATTCAAAATAGAAGGAGAGATAAAAGTCTTTCAAAATAAACAAAAATTGAAAGAATTTGTCACCACTAAACCAGACCTACAAGAAATCCTGAGGGGGACTCTCTGAGGGAAATGTTCCAAGGAACACAAGATGCTAGAGACACCACCAAAATCATGAATCCCCAAATGAGACAATGACTCGAAACCCACATATTTCAATAATAACACTGAATGTAAATTGACTAAATGCCCCCAATGAAAAGACATAGGGTAGCAGAATGGATAAAAAAACAAAATCCATCTATTTGCTGTCTACAGGAAACTCATTTTAGACTGGAGGACATCTTCAGATTGAAAGTAAGGAGATGGAGAAATATCTATCATGCTACAGGAAGTAAAAAAAAAAGCTGGAGTATCTACACTTATATCAGAGAAACTGGACTTAAGTAAAGACAGTAACAAGGGATGAAGAAGGGCATTATATAATAATTAAAGGGTCTATCCATCACGAAGAGCTAACAGTTATAAATGTCTATGCACCAAATATGCAAGCACCTAAATACATGAAACAAATAATCATAAATAGAAACAGTCTTATTGATAAGAACGTGCTAATAGCAGGTGACTTTAATACTCCACTTACAGCAATGGACAAATCAACTAGACAGAAAATCAATAAAGACACAATGGACTTAAATGACACATTGGACCAGATGGATTTGACAGATATATTTAGAAATAAACATCATGAGGCTATGGAATTCACATTCATCTCAAGTGAGCATGGCACATTCTCCAAGATAGATCACATACTGGGACATGAAGCAGCCCTCAATAAATATAAAAGAATTGAGATCATACCATGCACACTTTCAGATCACAATGCTATGAAACTTGAAATCAACCACAGGAAGAAGTCTGGAAAACCCCAAAAACATGGAGGTTAAAGAACACCCTACTAAAGAATGAATGGGCCAATCGGGCAATTAGAGAAGAAATTAAAAAATATATGCAAACAAAAGAAAATGAGAATACAACAATCCAAAGTCTATGGGATGCGGTGAAAGCAGTCCTAAGAGGAAAGTACACTGTACTCCAGGCTTCTTTCAAGAAATTAGAAAAAGTGCAAGTCCAAAATATAAAAATGCACCTAAAACAACTAGAGAGAGAGAGCAACAAGAGAAACCCAAACCCAGTAGAAGATTAGAAATAATAAAAATCAGGGCAGAAATAAACAATATGGAAACCAAAGAAACAGTTGAACAGATCAATGAAACCAAGTGTTGGTTTTTTTAAAAAATAAACAAAAATTGACAAACCTCTAGCCAGGCTTCTGAAAAAGAAAAGAGAGAGCACCCAAATAGACAAAATCATGAATGAATGGACTTATTACAACCAACCCCTCAGAAATAAGAGCAA